>NC_085866.1:29225518-29228018 GCF_034702125.1 Engraulis encrasicolus | reverse complement strand
AAAAGTCTGTCTACATTGTGCAATAAACCCACCATGCAGCAAATAAGCCAAACATAGCTACTTCAAAGCACAACTATAAGTCAACAAAATGTATGACCAAACGGTGTAGGCCTACCTTAAAACGCTGTCTTCGTCGCAGCAAATGTCTTTGTTTCTTGCAATTACATTTTAATCCACAGTTTAGGCTACACACCCAACAGTGCCAACACTGCTCACATCAGAATCTTGTGTGGTAATTATTTTGTTCCATTTCTTCAGACATTACATAGGCTACATCCTAAATGTGCCATATATAAATATATGTATGATATAACATTATTTCGACTGTAAGGAGATATACCTCTAGTTCTAACAAACCAATGCCATCAAAACATGTACAACGTGTTTTCCTGCTTAGCTGCAGTTCACTTCCTTACCACTTGGTGGAGTATGTTCGTAACCCAAGTCAATAACCATAGAACAAGTGAATCTGCAGTGGCAGACTGTAAACTGTAACAGTCATGTGGAAATCGGAAAATAAATCACAACTGACTAATATTTCCGTTCCTTGGTAACCAATCTAAATAGCACAGGTTCTTGAAATACTGAAAACGAAACTATGTTACTAAGATCTAGTAAACTTCCGCGATCTACGGTGTATGAACATTATCAGTAGAGAAAGGGTGTGGCCAATTTGACACCGCGTTTGACACCGTCACTGAGGTATTGCGGTCGGGTAAACGGTATATATACTCTTGAGTCAACTTCCAGTAAAGCAATACTTGATTTGTAGCTAGTTCACATTAGCTTTGGCTCTGGAACATATTGGGACTAGTTGAAAATATAATGCGGCCAAAGGCTTTGGGGCCAGCAGAGAACGAAACACGGCCGTTGCAATATATTTCGCGGCCGCGGCCCACCGGGACAAGTCCCCAATTTCCCGATGGCCACTCCGCGCCTGGTTCGTGGCCACTCCCACGCGAGTTTTGGCGAGCGCAGTTGCAGAAGTCTAATCTGACCTTAAGTTAGAAGTGAGTAAATTGTTCCACGTACTCCCTATTTAAACATCTCTGCTCGACTAGTAAACCGATCCAAAAGTTGAAATGTGTCGATTTCCTACCTATATAAAGAAATGGCACTGTAATGAAAGGTGTAGTAACACATTCGGAGTACTTCACATGAGTCCTTTCACGAATTTTGCTTAACATGGAAAGTTTTCCAACCGGCTGTGGAATTTATCTTCTTTTCACTTCGCGTTTTCACATCAGCAGAAAAGCTGTATTTACGAACAGCAGATTCATTACAAATCGCAAGTCAAGAGCTGTCACTCAAACTCTGAGCTGTCAGGGAGGCATTCAAATGTGTGAATGACTCTGGTTTGCTAAACTGTGAGTGGATTCGAGGAGTGAGATTAAAAAAGTGAGATTAATATTAGCCTAACATCAATTAATACAGTGCTATCCCTTTTGATAAAATACTTAATTAATTGCCTACTTATTTATAATTTATATCATAATGTAGGTAATATATAGCCTGGGCGAATAGCCGACTGTTGACTCCGTCAATCAGTCTGGCAAAAGCCATAAGGAATCCGTCTCCGTGGATGATGGGAGATGGTCTGATCTTACTCTATCATTTAAATTAATTGAAGCTCCAAACTCAAATTCGCAAAAGCATACAAATAACAAAACGAAAGTGTGAATATAGTTACCTTAACCAATCAGTAACGGAGCTCGCGGGTGAGTTCTACGTCACCCCTCTCAACTGTTTGCTGATTGGCGAAACACTGAGAGAACCGAGCCCGAGGCTTTTGCCAGACGATGTGCGGAGCCAAAATCTTTGGGTGGAGTACAGAGGATGGCGTCGCGAGGCTAGGTAATATAGGCCTATATCATATTATCCAATAATATAATATCATATCTTATCACATAACATTGCCTAATATAATATAGGCTATTATAATATAATATAATATAATATAATATAATATAATATAATATAATATAATATAATATAATATCCTATAATATCATATAATATCATATAATATGAATTAATATGGGCCCCGGGACACTGTGCACTGGAAAAAATGGGCCTCGACGTCAAAAAGGTTAAGAATCCCTGTTTTAGTCCATGCCCTGTATACCTGGTGTGTGTGTGCCTGTGTGTGTTTGTTTGCGTGTGTGTGTGTGTGTGTGTGTGTGTGTGTGTGTGTGTGTGTGTGTGTGTGTGTGTGTGTGTGTGTGTGTGTGTGTGTGTGTGTGTGTGTGTTGGGCCTCCATGTCATATAAGTAAGTGCTTATGTGAAGACTAAAGCTATATGTTCCTCTTATGCTGCATTCCTTTAACAATGTGTGTGTGTGTGTGTGTGTGTGTGTGTCTCACGCCCCTGCATCTGTGTGTGTGTCACGCCCCTGTGTGTGTGTGTGTGTGTGTGTGTGTGTGTGTGTTGGGCCTGCATGCCATATAAGTGCGGCCTGCAGTGTATCTCTGGAGATCAGCTCCTCTCTAAGTGGCAGCA
>NC_085866.1:29220518-29223018 GCF_034702125.1 Engraulis encrasicolus | reverse complement strand
TTATTGTGTGCATACTCTTCTCTCTGTGTGTGTGTGTGTGTGTGTGTGTGTGTGTGTGTGTGTGTGTGTGTGTGTGTGTGTGTGTGTGCGTGCCAACCAGAAGGATGAGAGCTGCCGTGGGAGTGTGGGCACAGAGGGCAGGCTGATGCGTGTCAGCCGACTCGGCCACACGCACACGCACACACACACACACACACACACACACACACACACACACTGTTCCGTGTTAGCCCTTTGAGCTGTTGAACTGAGGCTAAGACGTCCAGGGGAATACATGGAGCAAAAACAACACACACACACACACACACACACACACACACACACACACACACACACACACACACACGCACACGCACACGCACACACACACACACACCTAAGACCTCTTTTTTTGTCTTTTTGTCTCACACTCGCACACACAAACACATGCACGCAGGCACACACACAGTCATGGCCTTACTTACCTGTGCAAGTTACCATGGCAACAGGGCACCTGAGGAGCAGCATGCTGTCACCACCTATGCAGACGGCCCAAGTCACAGACAAGGCACTTTAACCCCTTATGACATAGCCCTCCTTATAAAAATGCTGTTGCCAGAATGGCAAAGCCCTAGTCATAATCTATTACTACAGACTCTGTGCACTGTCATAGTAGTGTAGTAGTGTAGTATATGCCTTGTCCACACCAAGAGCGCCTTGAATTTGCTGTATTCGCCTTGAAGTTTCGCCTTGAATTCACTGTATTCGCTCTGGATGTGGCATTGGCATGTTTAATTTAGCTAATCAAATAATGGCTCTGGCTTGACAGCCTGGGATATTCGAAGATATGAACATTACAATTGGTTTTCCTCGAACCACGTCATAGGTCATTACCATAAGATTAGCTTGACTTTAATCGTTAAAATTCTCTCTGGTCGCTCAGTTTGCTTTGCCACTGGCGAATTCGCTCTGGTCGGGCACCCCCGATAGAGAAATAATGAACTTCCGCTGCTCCGTTAGCGCAGGTCGTTCTTGGTGTGAACAAAGCATAACAGTGGTGGAGTGGTGTTTGCTAAGGGGCTTCAAAGACACAGATACAGACTCTCTCTCTCTCTCTCTCTCTCTCTCTCTCTCTCTCTCTCTCTCTCTCTCTCTCTCTCTCTCCATCTCTATCTTCCTCTCAATATCTCTCTCGGTCGATCACCCCTCCTCTCTCAGTTGGCCAGAGGGGAAAACTTGATAATTGCAGAATGGGGTATTGATGAAAAAAAAAATCTGCCATGTCAAACACAGCTTTAAATCTTGTTCATACTTCACTCCACATTTGGCGGACACGTTATCCTTAATTCCTTGCTCGGAATTAAAACGTGGTCCATGTCATTTTGTCGCAGAATTTGTAGGGGCCTTCAGCAACCTGTAGTGTACTGTTTAAGGGCCCAAGTCATCTTTTAATCTGGCCCTGCCCCTCTCCCTACCTTTCGCCTTTCACTGTCCTCTCCTCACTACCCCCCCCCCATCTCTCTGTCTATCAGCCCAAAGTTAGTGTGTCTGAAAATAATACAATAAAATAAAATAAAGTCTAAAGGACTGGGTAGACAATGGAACAACTATGAGTGTGTTTGTGTGTGTTTTTGTTTATATCGGAGAGTCACAGGGTCCCATTTCAGACAGTATATTTGTATGTGTGTGTGTGTGTGTGTGTGTGTGTGTGTGTGTGTGTGTGTGTGTGTGTGTGTGTGTGTGTGTGTGTGTGTGTGTGTGTGGGTGTTTGAGGGAGATATAGAGTCACTGTGTCTCATTTCAGACGAGAAAGAGCGGGCTTCCCCATGTCTGTCAGTAGTGCAGGAGTCGGGCGCGTTAATTGTTGAGGCGGTGTGTGTGTGTGTGTGTGTGTGTGTGTGTGTGTATGAGGGATTGTTGAGAGGGTTAACCCAATTCTTGAAATGTTGAATCATTTGGGAGCTATGCAGACGGGCAGAGACACGCGCTCCCAGCCCAAACCAAGAAAATGCACCACACACACACACACACACACACACACACACACACACACACACACACACACACACACACACACACACACACACACACACACACACGCACACGCACACGCACACACACACGCACACACACACACTGCTCCTCAGAAGATCCAATTCAGACAACCTGGAACACAATAAAAGCAAACTAACTCACCCCCTCTTTGTCTCCGTCCGTCCATCTGTCTGTCTGCCTGTCTGTCTGTCTCTCATTCTCTTTCATTCACACAAGCACACGCACACACACAGACACACACACACACACACAAACACAGACCCGTCCAGACAGATTTGTCCAATATAAAACGTTCTTTCTCTCTCTCTCTCTCTCTCTCTCTCTCTCTCTCTCTCTCTCTCTCTCTCTCTCTCTCTCTCTCTCTCTCTCTCTCTCTCTCTCTCTCTCTCTCTTCCCTCTGTGTGTGGTGTATATATGTTTTTTGAAGATATTTTTTTGGTCTTTATTCATGATAGTACAGTGCAGA
>NC_085866.1:29205518-29210518 GCF_034702125.1 Engraulis encrasicolus | reverse complement strand
CGCGCAATGAGAACATAGCGTTTCCTACATTCGTATTTATTAGTTTTTTCCCCCTCACCGACAACTTTGTACATGCATAGTAAAGTGCTGGGACTGATTGCTAGATTACTTTTTATTGTATTTTTTCATTGTATTATCCTTTTTGAAAGGAAGTTTGTCAACGTCAGTGAAGTCAGCGCAGCATGGATTGGTTCAAAGTGTTCAAAGTTGCGGGAAATCGCGGTAATTGGTTAAAGTTGCGCTCTCGCGCAGAATTCGCGGGAATTCATTTAAGTTGCGAAAAACGGCGCGATCGCAACATCGCGATTTCCTGGAGGGACTGATATATATATTATGTATTATATATTTTATATGTATTATATTTATATTTAACACATTTTATATTAATGTGTGTGATGACAATAATGGTTTCTATTCTATTCTATTCTATTCTATTCCATTCTATTGTAGGAAGAGAGGACATAAGAGGAGAAGAGGAGAGGAGAGGAGAGGAGCTATGAAAGATGGAAAGGAGGAAGGGAGAGGAGCTATACATTGAGGAGAGGAGGAGAGGAGAAGAAAGGTGTTAAGAGGAGAAGAGGAGGAGAGGAGAGGAAGAGATGAGAGGATAAGATATAAGAGATGAGAGGTGAGGTGAGGAGAGGGGGAGATGAGAGGAGATAAGAGGAAAGGAAGGGAGAGGAGAGGGGAGGACGTGAAATGAGAGAAGAGGAGGAGAGGAGAGGGGAGGAAAGAGGTAAGCAGAGTAGGAGAGGAGAGGAGAGGAGAGGTAAGCGGAGCATGAGAGTAGAGAGGTAAGCAGAGTAGGAGAGGAGAAGAGAGAAGATTAAAGGAGAGTGTCTTAGCTCTTCTCCTCATTGTGTGTGTGTGTGTTATTTGTGTGCAGAGGGCAGGGACATACATTGGCAGACACTGCAGTGTACTCTTAGTGGACTGCATCTGTAGATATAATTACCTGAATGAGACGAACGTGTGTGTGTCTATGTGTATGTGTGTGTGTACATGTGCAAGTAGGCTACAGTTCATCATGTTTGGAAATGAGCTGTGTGTGTGTGTGTGTGTGTGTGTGTGTGTGTGTGTGTGTGTGTGTGTGTGTGTGTGTGTGTGTGTGTGCGTGCGTGCGTGCGTGCGTGCGTGCGTGCGTGCGTGCGTGCGTGCGTGCGTGCGTGCGTGTGTGTGTGTGTGAACTTGTATATTTGTTTATGTGTGCATTCGGATTCCAGTTTCCAGCTGTGTGTGTGTGTGTGTGTGTGTGTGTGTGTGTGTGTGTGTGTGTGTGTGTGTGTGTGTGTGTGTGTGTGTGTGTGTGTGTGTGTGTGTGTCCAGCTGGTCCTTGTTGGTCATGTTTGTGTGTGGATGGGTTTTCAGCTGTTTCAAGTTTGTGTGTACGCACATGTTTGTTTGTGTGCACTTGTGCATGTATGTGTGTGTGTGTGTGTGTGTGTGTGTGTGTGTGTGTGTGTGTGTGTGTGTGTGTGTGTGTGTGTGTGTGTGTGTGTGTGTGTGTGTGAAGAAATGACTCAGCATTTGTCGTCCATCAGTAGAGAGAGAGAGAGAGAGAGAGAGAGAGAGAGAGAGAGAGAGAGAGAGAGAGAGAGAGGAAGAATAAGAGAAAGAAAGAGAAAGAGGGAGATTGAGAAAGAAACTGAAAGAGACAGTGAGAGAGAGAGAGGAAGAATAAGAGAAAGAGATCGCGAGAGAGAGACTCAGCTAATTTATATTCAGGCTAAAGTGAGTCCCATATGTGTCTTTGATCTTATAGTGCATCAACCACAACACAACACAGATGTGTGTGTGTGTGTGTGTGTGTGTGTGTGTGTGTGTGTGTGTGTGTGTGTGTGTGTGTGTGTGTGTGTGTGTGTGTGTGTGTGTGTGTGTGTGTGTGTGTGTGTGTGTGTGTGTGTGTGTGTGTGTGTGTGTGCGCGTGCGCGTGCGTGTGCGTTTTGTTGTAGGGGTGGTTCTATGCTCAATGTATAGTATGTTAGTTATGAAGACTCACCTGTTTGAAGGGGTTTGTAGAGAGTGTGAGTGTGGGTTGAACCTCCACCCCTCTGATCTGCAGACCACCTCGCTAACCACTGTGGCAAGGCTGGGTGAAGGTGTAGAGCAGTGTTTCTCAAACTTTTTCAGACGGAGGACCACTTTGTCCCCCCAAAAATGTTCAGGGACCGCCTGTCAATTGAATTGACAGTTGACGGTTGCTAATTTGACACGTGTAATTTCGGTGCTGATCACATAGGCTACTTTTTATTCACATTACAAGCCTGTCTTACTGTGGTGAAAATGAGACTTCAGCTATGTTTAGCTTTGTAATAATGTTACAAATATAGCTTACTGCTAGCTTGTCTTGGAAAAATAGAAATCCCCTCGCGGACCACCTGAGCTCTGTCGCGGACCACTAGTGGTCCCCGGACCACACTTGGAGAATCACTGGTGTAGAGAGAGGTAAGGGTGTGATTCGAACCTGCCACCCTCTGATCTGCAGACCACCTCGCTAACCACTAGGTCATGACCTGCCTTACTAGTCCATGGCTGCCTAATTTGGAACAGTACTTTCAGGTTTTAGGCTGACCAGAACAGAGGTGGTGCCAGTGCCCGCACCAGTTGCCTTCGGCACTTCCTCATCTGCGAACCGCCCGTGTTCATACCGGCCTCTGAACGTGACTATGTTACCCGATTGAACCTGCTGTCACGGTTCGCAGAGAAAACCCAAGTAGTATATCCGGTTGGCGAACGGCATGGTTCTCAGTCGGCCCGAATGCGCCCAGTGAGTCACAGTGAACTTTTTGTAATTACAATGACTCGACTTTAACAACCATAGACTCACTAGCCCATGACACCACTTTGAAAACTTTGTCATAGTGTGACTCAGACTCAGATGTTTACACTAACATGAGAGATTGACTCAACATTAAATGACTTTATTTCCTCTATGTACTCCACTCTGCCTCTCTTCTCTCGTCCAATTTATTGTAATGAAATCCCCCTTTTTCCCCCTTCTCTTTTGCTCATTCTTTCGTCACCCTACTGATAATGCATGCTAGTCTGTGTTGCGTCTGTTTCAGTCTTCCTGTCATCTCCCCTCCTCTCATCTCTCTTTTTTATTTGTCCCCAGTAATCAGGGTCATAGGGCTGTGTGTGTGTGTGTGTGTGTGTGTGTGTGTGTGTGTGTGTGTGTGTGTGTGTGTGTGTGTGTGTGTGTGTGTGTGTGTGTGTGTGTGTGTGTGTGTGTGTGTGTGTGTGTGTGTGTGTGTGTGTGTGTGTTTACAGATGACTGGTGTTTACATTCCAGCCATGCAGCCTCAGTGTAGCACAGCGCTGGCTGCCGACGGTGGAAGAGAGGAGGAGAGAAGAGGAGAGGAGAGGAGAGGAGAGGAGAGGAGAGGAGGGTAGAGAAGAGGAGTAGAGAGGAGAGCAGAGGAGAGGAGGGTAGAGGAGAGGAGGGTAGAGGAGAGGAGAGGACAGGAGAGGAGAGGAGAGGAGAGGAGAGGACAGGAGAGGAGAGGAGAGGAGATGAGATGAGAGGAGAGGAGAGGAGAGAAAAGAGTGCAGTGGAGAGGAGAGGACAGGAGAGGAGAGGAGAGAGCAGGGGAGGAGAGGAGGAGAGAAAATGAAGAGAGGAGAGGAGAGGATAGGTGGATAGGAGAGAAAATGAGAAGACAGGAGAGGAGAGGAGGAGAGAGGATAAGAGAGTAGAGGAGAGGAGATGAGAGGGGAGGACAGGGGAGCAATAGAGTAAAGAGGAGAGAAGAGGAGACGAGGGGAGGGGAGGGGAGGATAAGGTTAGAGGAGAGGAGAGGAGAAGGTTAGATGAGCAGAAAGAAGAGGAGAAGAGGAGAGGAGAGGAGAAGAGTAGAGTAGAGAGGAGAGAAGAGGACAGGAGATGAGAGGAGTGGAGGGGAATAGAGAGGAAAGGGAAGGTTAGAAGAGCAGAAAGGAGAGGAGAAGAGAAGAGGAGAGGAGAGGAGAGGAAAGGAGAGTAGGAGAGGAGTAGATAGGGGAGGAGAGGAGAGGAGAGGGGAGTAGAGGAGAGGTACACAGAGGAGAATAAGGGAGAGTAGAGCAGGGGAGAGGAATATAGGAGAGGAGAGGAAAGGAGGAGAGGGGAGTAGAGGAGAAGAGTAAGTAGGAGAGGAGAGGAGAGGAGAGGAGAGGAGAGGAGAGGAGAGGAGAGGGAAATAAGAGGACAGGAGACAATGAAGAAAATAAGAACCGTCGGGAGTGGAAAAGAGAGGATGACACAAGAGCAGACTGGAAAAGAAAAGAGTGAGGAAAGCAGAGGAGGGGAAATAAGGTAATGGAGGATATGGTAATGTGGATTTGAGGCATGACGGACAAAGAGGTATGCAGCCATAGTCTTCACAGACAGTACTGCAACTCTGCCCTCCACCAGAAAGGCACCTCACTGTGAAGCGTTTTTTTTTTTACATTTCTAGAATGATTTAGCCATTAAAATAAATCTATTTTAACTTTTTGGAAGAGGTCCTTGGATACTTCAACTCAAGTCCTTTCAAATTTTCAGTGAAGAGGACCCTCAAACTATACCAACTGAAGACAAACGGCGAAGCCCTGCAAACTTGTCCTTTTGCACCTCACTGTCAGTAGAAACAGCGTGCTTCACAGCCATGATATAAGCACAACACTTGTGTGAATGTAGTACTTTCAAAATGTGATGGAAAAAAAATGGGTGGAGAAAAATCCTGGTTGAAGTGGAGGTTTATATTATTTTCACTTGTCTTTAGAACGGACCCTTGTGCATGGACAGCAGTGGAAATCCAACAATGACTGCCCGCCCCAACAACCACGCGAAAAAACTCTTATGCGCATGAACGGCCATCCGGGTACTTTGCTCGTGAATGTGCATTGCGCCCCTTTTTGGGGGAAAGCAAACCGAATGTCTCATTAACTTACATGCTACATCGACTAGCCTAAATGAACACAGTCCATGCTTCAGCCACGGCTGTTTGGCTATATTATTTGAACAGACGACAATACAATAC
>NC_085866.1:29195518-29200518 GCF_034702125.1 Engraulis encrasicolus | reverse complement strand
TTTTAAACACTTGCCAATACAAGCATTTTACAGACATGTTCTTGATCTGATATTGAGTCACAGACAGTTCAGCCATTAAGACTCAGAGAGAGGAATTCGTATTTAACGATTTAATGTTAACGTAGTTGACAATGGAATTGGCATAAGTAGACAGAGAGAGGAATTCGTATTTAGCGATTGAATGTTAACGTAGTTGACAATGGAATTGGCATAAGTAGACAGTATTTGGCGGAGGTCCAATCATCAGCCCGGGTCTTGCGCTGGCGGATCCAGTAGAGCCTGCCGTAGCCGTGCAGCAGGAACTGGACCTTTAACCCCCCGGACAGGAAGACTGGACCCAACTGGTGGCGGTGGGGATGGAGGAGGAGATTTCGGACCGGCCATGCCTAAAGCCAGCAAGAAGGGAGAGTTAGACATGTCGCTATAAAGGAGATGGCAGCCGCTGATTGGCTCTGCGAAATGCACAGGTGATCTGAGTCTTCCTGGCAGAACTAACGCAGGCTACATTTCAGCCATTAAGACTCAGAGAGAGGAATTCGTATTTAACGATTTAATGTTAACGTAGTTGACAATGGAATTGGCATAAGTAGACAGAGAGAGGAATTCGTATTTAGCGATTGAATGTTAACGTAGTTGGCAATGGAATTGGCATAAGTAGACAGTATTTGGCGGAGGTCCAATCATCAGCCCGGGTCTTGCGCTGGCGGATCCAGTAGAGCCTGCCGTAGCCGTGCAGCAGGAACTGGACCTTTAACCCCAAAACTAAAGAGGGCATGCCGGATTTTAATACTGCCGATGGAGATTGAAATCCTGAGAAAATAACGCAACTTACCCCCAAAAGAGAGAACAAGGAGAAGAGGAGACGCATGACCCACCGTAGGCGACGACTGGAACCCACCTACAGCATATGAGGAGGACAAATAAATGAGACAAACATGAAACACTGCAAAACCATGGGCAGGAACAGGCAGGACCCTGCGGCCACATGAAGAAGTGGACATGGAAATCCCCGACACCACCACCAGTGGTTGCAGCTTGGGCACTTATGCAGGGCACTTATGCACTTTTATAGGGCGCCCTCACGGAGGGCAGTACATGAGACGCAAAGCAAGAGCCCTCACAGAGAGTGGCACACTTGTAATAACCTATAGCATGGGCCATTCGATTAGAATTTGCATGGGCCACATTTCGAAACCGTGAAATAAGATAACTGACGGCCGTAACTAACGTGTGGTGAAGACCGCTTGAGTACTTGTGAGTTGTAAAGTAGCACCCGATTGCAGTGTATATTGCTACAGCTGGGGCCACTTGAGCATGAGTGAGTAACGCACCAGCGAGGCGCAGGCTCCATTATGAGGAGCAATCACACGAATGCGCCACGCGGGGGCAGGAAAAGACTAAACGCGCAGACGAACGGAGCAGAGAGAAATTGACGGACAAGGCAGACGGACGCTCTCACGAAGAGCAGTGCGTGATACTCTTAATCGGCGCAGCGTGCGCGTGCCTACGAAGGAAGCAGTGATTGTGCCTCGCGGGAGCAGTGAAATAGTAGGTAAACATACGTTCGAAACAGAAGGAAAATAATGGACAAAGGGAGACAGACGCTCTCGCGGAGAGCAGTGCGTGATGAGCGCTAATCGGCGCAGCGTGTGCGTGCCTAGGAATGAGCATTGACTGTGCCTCACGTGGGCAGTGAAATAGTAGGTAAACATGCATACGAAACAGAAGGAAAATAACGGACGATGGCGGACAGACGCCCTCACGGAGAGCAGAGCGTGATGAACACTAATCGGCGCAGCGTGCGCGTGCCTACGAGGGAAGCAGTGATTGCGCCTCACGGGGGCAGTGAACACGAAACAGAAGGAAAATAAGGGACGAAGGCAGACAGACGTTCTCACGGAGAGCAGTGTGTGGTGAGCACTAATCGGCGCAGCGTGCGCGTGTGAATGGTTACCGGGATGAGAGCCAACACCAACGCGTGTGAGGGAGGTTACCTTATCGACTGACCTAGCATATGAATCATGAGCGCCCTCTCGCAGAAGGTGACGGAATTGCACAGAGGCCCTCCCGGGGGCAGCCAACGAGGCAGAGAGCAGCACGATAGCAGTGAGAGAGCTGCACGATAGCAATGAGCGCAAGATATTATAAATTATAATATAAAACAGTTAACAGATAAGGACCAACAGGCAGACGGAACAGATGATGGGCAAGTGAAGCCTTGTTGAAGCTCCGAACCATTTAGGCACATCGCTTCAAAATTGGGTTAGTACTTAAAGCTTGAGTAACAGGGCCCCCTCCTGGTGAAAAGCCATGTTTGCAAATAAACGGGCTCAATTCGATAAGTTGAGATGTTGTGCCCTCATCATCTGCGACATGACCCCCATTATTGGACTGAGCTCATACTTTTGCATGCTAACTTTCAGACGTTTGACATTTAGGCTACTGATGAGGCAGTTGAGGTAGACGACGTTGCAAAGGCTACGATGCCTCATTTATTTATTTATTCATTTAATTAGGCTATTTTTGGACGATCAGAATAAAGCGTTGCTGAACATAAATGTCTTCTTGTAGTGTTCATAACTTATGATGATGATGTCGAGGCCTACTTGTCTTATCGAGTGGGACTTACAGGCCTAATGACAGTCATTAAAATATCTATTCTCTCCACTGCAACCTGGTAGACGGCTCTGCAACAGGCCAAACACTTTTGTGCGCGCCTGCTGTTCGTGTGGCAGAACGCTGCGGCTGCTTTCGGAAAACTGAACCAGTTTACTGATTCATACGAAATATATCGCGTGGTTCTTCCGTACTGAAGCGAATTTCGGAACAGTGGATTAATGGTTTTCGCTGTTGATGGTTTGGAACGCGTTCCGGCGCGCTTGAGCTGGACTGCCATCACTAGGACGGACGGACGGACGGACAGACAGACAGATAAACAAGAGGTGACGGACAGACATGAGCAAGCAGACGCTCACACGGGGAGCAGTACGAGAGAGGCGTGAAACGACGTAACGTGTGAGTGAACAGTTAACGGGGTGGGGACCAACGCCAATGTTTACGTGTGAGGAAGATTACCTTATTTACCGTCACGGAGTGAAGCTTAAGCTTTGGGACATCAGCAGGGTGAAAACGGGCGACCGCAGAGCGTTACGATGAGCGTGTGCAAGATGTTGAGGGTGATTCGTGAGGGTATCGTGAGTCGGGCGCGTTGGGCATGGATTTGGCTATGTCTTAAGATGAGTTGAATGGAGGTGCAGAGACCAAACTATGGGAGACCTTGATCCCAGCTGCGTGCATGAAATTGAAAGCCAAACGTCGTACGAATTGGAGACGTATTGAAATTTCAGGTCTTGGAGTTAAAGACCGGAAACATGCACCTGTCGATGGGTGGTGAGGACTGAGAAGTGTTGGGTCGAGGAGAAAGGTAGTGCAGTATAAAGCATGAGGGCCGAAAGAGGCGTAGTGATGTGCAATAGTAACCATGACGCCAGTCCCGAGAGTATCGGACTTAGATGTTCGAGAAATGTACGGAGAGGCCTAGTAGGGAGGGCCATTCAGAATAGCCAGACGAAGACGGGAATTAACTGAAGTGCAGGAACTGTAAAGTGCTAAAAGGAAGACGAGTTCAAAGAGAAAGCCGAGAGAACAATGGATAAACGGGACGCCTGGGTATGGACTTCACAGTAGGTATACCCTATGGGAGGAGAATAGAGATGAGTGAAAATTAGTTAGGGTAACCAGAGTCACTGTGCATGAAACCAAATGACATCCTGTAGGCCTTCTGAGGACATATTAAGGGAGAACCAGGCCTTTGAACCTGTGATAAATGAAGGAAATACATGACGGTAGGAAACGCACATGGGCAGCTATGGGCCCCAATGTGTGGACAGCATGACCATCTGAGCACCTGGGAAGGAAAGATAGAGTTTACAGTCAGCAACAATGACAGTTTGCCATAGCTAGGCAAGCATTCCTTTTCCTTGCCACGACTAGGCAAGCGTTGTGGTTTGCTAACAGAACTGGCATGCAGCATATACACAGAAAGGAGAACGAGACAGCCACGAGATAACAAAGAACGGGTGAAATTAGCAGTGAGAACAAATTGCAACGGTTGATTCATGGTGCGGTAGAGGGCCTGGCGTGCCTACGAGAGCAGAGAGGTTAACGGGAACTTGTGCATGGTTCGAGGGTTGGATACTCGTATCGAAGTTCGTCAATTTGTAACGAGGCCTCCTACTTCAGATGGATGTCGCACCGTACAACGAGTAGTAACGGTCCTGCTTTGCACGTGAAAGAAACAGCGATCATAAGTTATGCAATTGTAATCATTTGAAATGAAATGCACTTAGATAGGTGCGCCCTTAAAATGTAGACGAGCGTGTAGCTAGTTAAAACTTTGTACAGCATCTTGATCCCCCCAAAAGAATCCCGGGTCCATTTGCATGACAACAACTAAAAGTGAGCCACGGAAAACCATGCACGAAGCAGTGAAAAGCCGAGTCACACAGGTCTCCAGGCAGCGGCACAGTGTTGATTGAATTAACCTATGAGACGGCGGAAAGAGAGGGACAAATACTATACTATGCATCGGAGGTGGAAAGGGCTCCAGCTGCGAACGTGGATGCGATAATCCCGACAGCCGTGTACTTGGAACATGCAGCGTGCATTCGCCAGTAGTTAACCTAGAACGAAAGAACATGGCAATTATCAACGTATCGTTTTGATGTGTGGTTATTCACACTGAGTCCCGGCAATGGACAAAGGTAATTAGCATGCCAAACAGAGTGAGAGAAACGTCGGTGCTAGCATGCGAAATCACGGCATAAAGTCTTTGAATCATGAGCGTAAAGCGGTGCGTGCTACATTCACAACTACGAATATTTTAAGTCATTTACCTAGAAACCAGAGTACCCACATCGATAACCGCATAAATCCAGACCTCAAGTTATGCCAAAGTATTTTCAAGCATGAAACAACGAAGGCAGTTGACCAAGGCGGCA
>NC_085866.1:29178018-29180518 GCF_034702125.1 Engraulis encrasicolus | reverse complement strand
ATCGATGTGTCCTTGAGCAAGACACTTAAACCCAAATTGCTCCTGGTGGCAGGGTGGTAAACTGTGTGGAAGCCACGGCCAGCAATGTATGAATGTGCTCGAAGGAGTGGAAAAGAGCTATATAAATGCAGCTAATTTACCATATAATTGCTGTCCATTCATCATCATGGGTTGGGCACAGGTGGAGTAAGGATGGGCGGTATCATCGTGGTGCATAATCATGCCAAGCAGTGTTGCGTGGCAGTGCCCGTCTTCAGCAGTGTTTAGAGCAGTGGTTCTCAAACTTTTCCCATCATTCCCCCCTTCGGATGCTTCCGAGCCCCCCCCCAAGCAACAGCAGTACTCGCGCAGACTGATTTTACGGTCGCTGCGCTGCACAGAATCAAAGGAAAGGTGACCGGTGAGATAAAACAAAGAAGGATGTGCGTTCATTTTGTATGCTATTCAAATTCATGACAATTTATATTATAATGTTGGTGAGGGCTTAATATGTATTGCTTATTGGAGAGACAGGAAATAATTTCCTTGGGGGAAAAAACCCAAAATCAGATGTCACACGCCCCCCACTTAAAGAAACACTGGTTTAGAGATTGAGTACATTAGGATATAGTTAGGGATCTAAATCAATGTTTTGCTGTATGTGCTCCTTTAAAACCTGCGCTGTGGGGGGGATTTTGGACTGGCGACACACGGACTGTTGTGAAAAGCAGAAAACACTGTACTATCTGTCACTGTTGTCCCGTTGACTCTCAGGATTTGGCCTATTGAAAATTTCCCGATGTTTGGCTTAAAATATGGTATTTTTCCCCACGATTTTTGTTTACTCAAAGTTGACAGGTATGATTTAGGAGCCTGTATATATAGTGAAGAATGGGCGAAATCAGGTCCAGAGCTGTGCGGCAGAGTGACGATGTGTGGTGATGCCTGTAGCGTTTGGCAGAGCTGGGACGGGAACAGTAATCATGGGCAGTGGTATATGGTATGTGGCATGTGGCATCATGGGCAGTGTGGTGGCACGGCATGTCTTCAGCAGTATTTAGAGGATGAGTACTGTATTAGCATATAGTGTAGGGATGGGCAAGGTCAGGTTCAGATCAGGGTGGCACAGGGAGTGTGATGATGTGTGGTGATGCCTGCGGACAGCAGGGTTGGGCATAGCTGGGATGGGATGGGATGGGCTTTGCACAGTAACCATGGGTGGTGTCATTGTGATGTCTGATTTAACCATACCATCAGGTAGGTGGAAGTTACAGTATAGGAAGGGCACATCAGCAGGGCTAGATTAAGGTGGCCTGGGGCCTCTAGGCTACAGGTTGCTGTGGGCCCCCCCATGGAAGGCAAATTTCATGACAAATTTACATTAGCAGATAGAGATAGCAGATAAGAGTCATAATTACGAACAAGGAACATGCCCAACTGTACTCAACACAAGAGATGATTTTTTCAATATTGCATCTTGTCACAATTTTTTTCACTTTTGGTCAATCAGGGCCCCCCCTGGCAGGTGGGGGCCCCTTGGCTGAAGCCATATCTAGCCTGCACGTTGATCCGGCCCTGCACATCAGGGTTTGGCACAGCTGGAAATGGGCACAGTACTGATGGACAAAGTCATAGTAGTGACGTGCCTTGACGTGCCAGCATCCGTCTTCAGCAGTGTTTAGTAAGGATGAGTAAATGAGCCGGGTCATTGCCATGGCAGTGTCATTGTGGTGATGTGGCAGCGGTCTGTCTTCAGCAGCTCTTAGAGGATGAGTACATTAGTATATAGTGCAGGGATATGTGTGCCGTGCCGTGGCACACCCTTCCCTACCCCCAGGGTTCCCCGGCCCCTACTTTGAAAACCCCCTGGTGTAGGGCACATCGTGGGCACAGCAGAGATGGACAGTATCATCAGAGAGAGTAGAGAGAGAGAGGTTCCATTGGCCCATTGTTTCCTGGTTCTATTATGGCCCCCCTTAGGCAAACCTAGGCAGACCAAAGGACTGTTCTATTCATTGTAGGAGCATTATGACTCGGCCCTTTAGGCAGACCGGAACCTGGTCGCGTTAGGTGCCCATAGAAACCTATTATGTTGGCATATCTCTCTATACTTAAAGAATCTCTGGTATCATTGTGGAAATAAAAATGCTCCCGTGTTGCTTTTTAATTTTTTCTTATTTTTCAAGTGAGCGCTTTTGAGATAGTGGCTCTTCATCAGAAGAGCGACTATCTCAAAAGCGCTCACTTGAAAAATAAAATAAGCAACAAGGGAGCATACTAATCTGACCTCTTGTCATGCACCTCCGTCTTGGATGTGCTCACCACTAGCTTACTGACAGTGTCATTGTGGTGCATAATCATGCCATGCAGTACCGTAGCAGCGGCCATCTTCAGCAGTGTTTAGAGCATGAGTAGATTTTTCCTTGAGCAGGGTGGTGTCATGTGGTCAGACATGGGCACAGGGATGGGCCAGCCGAGCGGAGATGGGCATGGGACTGATGGGCAAGGAAATGATGGGCAG
>NC_085866.1:29158018-29170518 GCF_034702125.1 Engraulis encrasicolus | reverse complement strand
AGCATGGTCTCCGTGGTGTTATTGGATGTCTAGTTGACATAGCGTACCGGTAATTGTCATTCCAAGTGCATCGTAAGTAAAGCTAGTATTAATCTGACCTGGAGGAACTTGAAGGTGTCACGCACTGTGCGTGTGCGTGTGCGTGTGCGCGCGCGGGTGTTCTCTCCTGTCCTTCTCCTCTCCGTCTCCTCCCTTCATCTCTTCTCCCCTTCACCTCTTGTCTGTGCATTGTCCATGGTATTTCGCCCACTGTGTGTGAAGCGATGCTGTGTAGGGGATAGGCCTGGACGATTTTTCGATTTCAATTTTAATCGCGATATCAACATTTTCTACGATTATAAATTAGACGTTCGATGCGCATAAAAAAAAACGTAATATTTTTTTAATTTATTTGTCCGATCGCGCTGTGTACTCTTATTTTGAAATCTCGCCCCAGGCGCTAGGAAGAAGCGTGGCATGCCCCGCCCCCCAGTCTGATTCTCCGGGCTCCAGACAGTAGTCACTGCGAGGGTGGCATGAGAGATTGTAAGGTAGACTACAAGGGAAGGACGGTGTCAGAGACTGTAAATAAATTATTTACAAGGTTCTCTATGCCTCGTTTTTGAAAGTAATGCCCCACATTTGATTGCAAACAGTGTGTTAGGACTTCGAATTGGTTTAGCAGTAGCTGTAGCTACTAGCTAGTTGCTAACACAAATGAAGGCAAATTGTGTTTGAGCTCTGCTGACAGCTAACTAGTGGTACTTCAAAAACGAATTGCTTGATAAACTTTTCACACCTTTAAACAGTCCCCAAATAGTTTGTTTGGAATGCTAAGCCCCTCTTAACCTCTTAACCTACCACGCCCACTTCCGGGCCGTCGACGGTCCCAGTTTAAAAAAAAACAAGTTGCAACAGGACGCATGTTGTTATATTCTATTATGACCAATTTCCAGCCAAACTGACCAACTACCCGTTATTAGTATAGTTTCAACTCGGTGCCCATCAAATTTGGGCAACTTTGATGCAGTTGTTAGCAAAAACAGGCTTTAGTTGTTAGCAAGAACCTAGCTTAGCATTTCCCAGTCATTTGAATAGGAAGTTGCTAAGTGTTAAAAACGATCTCTGTTGACACATTTAAATGTATTTTTACCACACACAAACGGTACAAATAAAGTCACCAACCTTCAAACTGTGCCAATAAGCCATCCAGTATGCTTCCATAGTCCAAAACGATGTTTATTTGCTTGATCGATGTGACGCTAAGAATGGTGCCTTGTGTACATCCACTTTGCTGCATCATCTTCTCTGACATGTTTTCACCACATTTCTTCAAGTTGTCATCTATTGTTACACATGAATCAAAAGCTGACGATGTCCCCTGTAATATTCCAGAGCTATTTTTTGGCGTGGAGCAACGTGTACGGAGAGGCAGACGTCTGTTTCACCTAAGCACAGCATTCTTGTACGCGTCTCGTAGTGAACCTTTATTTTGGTAGTTGACAAGATAGGCTGAGAGGTCACAAACGCTCACCCAAACTTGAGTGACATCTAATCCAGCCAATAGTATGCTTTCTTCTGACAATGTAGGTTGGTCATTCATCCCGATTGGTGAATCCCTCACGTTTCTCACGGCATGCGTATCTGCCGCATGGTTTTGGTTGTCACAACAACATTGGAGTTGCCGCCTACTCTGCTTGCTTTACGCATCGTAGAGCAGCATTTCTCGTCAGCAATTTCGGGTTTGTACTCCCTAAAAGTGTGTGTTGCCTGTGAGTGTGAGTCGTCTGTGCTTTCTGTGAGTCGAGTGTTGTGAAGACATCATGGATGGACGCGGTAGGAAGCGGTATACTTTGGCCGAAATCCACGCTCAACTTTTTGATGACGGCGGGAATGAGACAGAGGATGATGCGGTGTCCGAAGCTGACAGCACCGACTCAGCGCTTCAGGCGTTTGAGGACGGCATAGATGTCGTCCTCGATTTGTAAGTGATCATTTTGTCACTGTATCGTGAAAGGCATAATTGTGTCACTGCATAATGAAAGTGATAATTCTGCTGCTGAATGAAAGTTTAGAACTTTATTGTCCCCATGTGGTAATTGTGCCAGCAGTACAGACGCTGCAAACGCACCAGATATAAACACTGACAGGAATATTAGACAGCAGTATAGTGAGAATACATTTTATTACATTTAATTGATTCCATACATGAATACATACACAAATCATGCAGTCAGAAAGAAAAATGCGTTCACTGTCAGTGTTTCCCATGTCTTTTACCATTTACAGTATTGAATGGCAATGCTGTTTATCATTACTTTGTAAGTTTATTCTAAAGTGCTTATGTCTGCAACTATATGATTAACTGTAATGTAATGATAAATATACTATAACTTGCATTTTGTTGGTGTAGCCAAGCTAAATGGATAATGGCAACTTATTCAGCTGACATGCAATTAGCAGTGTGGCAAAAAAAAAAAAAAAAGCATGAACTGTCACATTCATTGTCAGTGCACTCCCATGTCCTGCAGCCTGCTTTACTACAATATGTTATGGCAATTCATACTGTCAATATATAGCCATGATTTATTCTTCAGTCTGTCTTTGTTTCACTGCAGGATACACTGTAATGTAGTGGTAAATGAAATGTAATTTTTTGAAAATGTAATGTAAATGAAAATGTAATTTAAAAAAAAACTGTTACATCTAAATAAAAGTATAATTAATGTTGTGTATCCTCTTGTTCATACAGTGAGGAGACATCTGACTCGGATGATGGGAACACATCTGATGACCCTTTGGAAGGGACTTCAACTGCCCCACACCCAGCTGCCTCTCCAACTCCTCCAGCTGCCTCTCCAACTCCTCCAGCTGCCTCTCCAACTCCTCCAGCTGCCAGCAGTGTGCGCATGAGTGGCAGGCGCCGTGATCTCCACCCTGCGGATGGAGGAAGGACCGCCTTCACAGTTTTCCCTTCCCTGCATCCGTCATGCCAGGGTACAGATACGAGGTAATCTTCTCAACCCTTCACATGAGTGACCCGGCTGTTGATGCAGCAAATGATCAGCTGAAGGGCCAGCCTGGGCACGATGGCCTCTGCCGCCTCAGGCCGCTGCATGATGACCTCCTGACGGCGTGCAGGGCTTACTTCCACCCGCTCCAGAACCTCTCAGTGGATGAGAGGATGGTAGGCACCAAGTCCCGGATCGGGATGAAGATGTACAGCAAGGACAAGCCAACAAAGTGGGGGTTCAAGCTGTTTGTCTTGGCTGACAGCTCGAATGGCTATACGTGCCACTTCTCGATTTATGAGGGGAAGGCAAGGGCACCATCTGGGCAGGGCCTCGTTCTGGCTAACGGGGCTCTGGTATGGACTGTTTTATAATATGTTTATACTCCTCCTCAAAGACTGAAGCAGGTTTATGAGGGATGATAGGTCCTACTATTGGTTTATTTGAAATAATGGTACAAAAACACAATTGTAATATTGTTGTGCTTTGATGCCTATTAGTACTGTGGACATTGTTATGTACCATCTATGTCATTTTAATAATCTGAAAGTGAAAGTGAAAGCCCTTCAAGTGTTGGATTTTACATGCTGAAAACATGTGCAATGAGGAACTGTGGTGTTTTACTGTAATCTGAAATCTAAAAAAAAGGTGATTTTCACATTTTTGTTGTATATAATGATCTGAAATGTAGATTTAATGAAGTTAATAAAAAGCTGGAGTTGGTTGGATGTCTTGCCCCATGTGTCTGCTTCAATTTAAACTCTCAATTGTCAATGTGGAGCATGTAAAACAAAAGCTATTACATCCTAAACTCATGGTCTAAACACCTCTCCAAAATAGGACATATGGATAGCTTATATGTTTTTTGGAGACGCCTATTAGTACCTGTGGAAATGGCTATGTAAGTCCTCTGTAATTTCACATATCTACTTCAAATTCTGGATCCCACTTGCTCACAACATGGACATAGAGGAAATGTAGTATTTCACTGTGCATACCAAATAACCATCAATGTACACACTGAAAACAAACAAAAAAACAGGCGATTTTCACATTTTCGGATGTTTTTGTTGTATGTAATGATCTGAAAGGTAGGTTTAATGAAGTTAATAAAAAGCTGGAGTTGGCTGGATGTGTTCTCCCAAGTGTCTGCTTCAAAATAAACCCTCAATGGTCAATGTGGACCATGTAAAACAAAAGCTATTGCATCCTAAAGTCATGGTCTGAAAACCTCTCCAAAATAGGACATATGGATAACTTATATATATTTTTGGAGACGCCCATTAGTACCTGTGGTATTTGCTATGTAACTCCTCTGTAACTTTACAGATCTACTTCAAATTCTGGATTTTACTTGCTGACAACATGTGCATTGAGGAAATGTACTATTTTACTCTGCATCTCAAATAACCATCCAGGTACACACTGAAAACTAAACAAAAATTAGGCGATTTTCATATTTTCGGATGTTTTTTTATATATAATGATCTGAAATGTAGATTTAGTGATGTTCATAAAAAGCTGGAGTTGGCTGGATGTCTTCTCCCAAGTATCTGCTTCAAAATAAACCCTCAAAGTTCAATGTGGATAATGTTATTCAAAAGCTGTAGCATCCTAAAGTCATGGTCTCAAAAACCTCTCCAAAATAGGACATAATGGGCTCTGCGGTAAGAGGTTAAGATTACAAACAAAGTTATGAGCAACTTGACGATTTATTATTGGCTGTTGCATTTAATCAACATTGCATCAAATGTGCCGTTTTCTTGTTGACAAAACCTGAGATTTCCTCTTTGCTGGGTCCATATTATTGCATCTGATGCTCATTATGCATGTGAGAGCTGCATAAACAAAGTCATAATAAGCAACATTTGTTTGAAAAGTGTTATCTTCAGGCTTATTGGTTTTCTCACTAAGAAATAAATCTTTATGAATGCAGTCAGCCAATAAAGGCTAACAATTTATGTCATTTGAAAAAAATACTGAAGGGTGGCAATGAGAACAAGGCAGGCACAACACCCCACAGTGCTCCAGGAAAATAGAGGGTGTGAGTGCGTTATTGGGAGGAATTTGGAAAAACTGGCCCTCTGGGACTTTGAATTGAGTACCCCTGCTATAGGCAATTGCACCTTTAGTCTTGTTAAGGATATTTGTTTTAGACAGTTATCCCTCTTGTGGTTAAATATATTTGCTTTAGGCATGTATCTCTCATTTTCCTCCTTTATATACATTTTGTAGGCTATATTGTACTATGCAATAATATAAACTTGTGTATGTCTCTTCCTTGAGATTATCCATTTTTGGATAGTTCTGTGCAGTTTGCTATTATCCCTGGACCAGCCTTTATAAAGTCCTTTCTAGGTGTCATACCTTGCACATTTTTCAGAATTCATGTGTTGGATTCATTTTATTCATATCGTGATTAAAATCGAAATCGAAAATTTTGGGGAGAAATAATCAAAATCTAAGTTTTTCTCATATCGCCCAGGCCTAGTAGGGGATATGAGGTTTTGCAGTGTTTGGTTGTGTGTGTGTGTGTTTGGATAGTGGATAGTGTATGTTGCATGCTGTGTTTGTGTGAGTTGTAGGCCTATACTCTATGTGGGGTTTGGATGATCGTGTGTGAGGTAATAGGCTAGTGTTTGGCTGTCTGTACAGTATATGGAAATGGAATCAAAAATAATGAAATGCAGGTAATAAAAATATAATTACTGAATAATTATAGAATAGACTGAATGATATTGAGTATAATATTTGTATTGTTTATCTGTGTTGAGGACATAGCCTAGTTTAATAAAAGAATTAAAAGCAACATAATTAACGCATGGTTTATTTTGGTGAGAAAAAAATGGCTAGTTGACCTTCCATTTGGCTAGTAAGAAAAAATGTCTACCAGCCAAATTGGTAGTTAATAAGTTAATTTAGAGCCCTGCACACATACACAGAGAGAGAGAGAGAGAGAGTTTGTGAGTTTACAGCAATCATGAGCATCACTTATTTGTTTTGGTGAAGTAAATCCCTCAGTAAGGAGCCGATGTGTGTGTGTGTGTGTGTGTGTGTGTGTGTGTGTGTGTGTGTGTGTGTGTGTGTGTGTGTGTGTGTGTGTGTGTGTGTGTGTGTGTGTGTGTGTGTGTGTGTGTGTGTGTGTGTGTGTGTGTGTGTGTGTGTGTGTGTGTGTGTGTGTGTGTGTATGTGTGTGAGTGAGCCGACAAGGGTGGAGAAAGGGATCACCTGACCCGGGCCCATAATGGGGTCCTCATTAAATTGAATGTATTGGGTGGGGGGCCCTTTCAGATGTCAACAGCCCACAGTGAGCGTGCATGCTTGTGTGCAGTATCTGCTTGCGTGTGTGTGTTTCTACTGGAAGTAAATGTGCTCAGGCTGATTGTCCGTTAAACGGTGTGTGTGTGCATGTGTGTGTGTGTGCGTGTGTTTGTGTGTGTTTGAATCTCCTTTAAGCTCTGAGCTTTGTCTCTGCAGCTTTGTGTTGATATGGGTTAGTTCAGATTTCTTTGTTTAAGATCTGTGTCTCAGGGTTTGTGATCATGTTTGTGTGAGACTTTGTGTGTGTGTGTATGTGTGCTTGAGACTGTACAATAAATGTGTGTGTGTGTGTGTGTGTGTGTGTGTGTGTGTGTGTGTGTGTGTGTGTGTGTGTGTGTGTGTGTGTGTGTGTGTGTGTGTGTGTGTGTGTGTGTGTGTGTGTGTGTGTGTGTGTGTGTGTGTGTATGTGTGTCTGTGTCTGTGTCTGTGTCTGTGTGCGTGCGTGTGTAATGGAAACAAAAATCCTTAAAGACTCTAAATCTCCAAGATAATTTACTTGTCTGACTGTCTATCTAACTCTCTCTTCTCTCTCTCTCTCTCTCTCTCTCTCTCTCTCTCTCTCTCTCTCCAGAAGATGTTGGATAGTGACGTCTAAGGATAATCTCTCTCTCTCTCTCTCTCTCTCTAGATGTGATGAGTGTGCGAGGATAACTGCAGTCTGGATGTTGTACAAATACTATAAATAATAGACGAGTGTTAAAGGGACACTGTGCAGGAAATGGTCAAAAAAGGTACTGCAACTATGCTGCTCATTGAAACTAGGCTCCCTATTGCCAAATTTCATCTTTACATGAAAGTATACTAAGTAATAAACAAATATTTTTCTAGTATCGTCCAATTACAGTCATTTTTGCAGCTAAAAATGGCTATTTTAGGAAATTGGAGCCATGGAGAAGATCCCCCTTTTCATGTATGAAAAGCATTATTTTTCCAGTCATAATGAATACTTAGAATTTGATGGTGGTGGTAAGTATTCATGAAAAAGGTAACATTAGTGAGTGGGCAGCATGAATTCTGGAAATAAACACCTAAAAATCTCACACAGTGTCCCTTTAAGTGCCTCCCTCCCTGTTTATCTCTGTGGAAGATGTTGATGATAAGTCTCTCTCTCTCCCTCTCTTTCTCTTTCTCTTTCTCTCTCTACGGAAGATGTTGATTAGTTAGTGATGTGTAAGTATAATCTCTGTCTCTCTCTCTCTCTCTCTCTCTCTCTTTCTATCTCTCTCTCTCTGTCTAGATGTGGATGAGTGTGCGACGTCTAAGGATAACTGCAGTCTGGATGCCATCTGCCAGAATACGCCGCGCTCCTACAAGTGCATCTGCAAGTCTGGTTACAGTGGAGACGGCAAAGTATGTCAAGGTATGAGTCACGGATACACACACACACACACACACACACACACACACACACACACACACACACACACACACACACACACACACACACACACACACACACACACACACACACACACACACACACACACACACACACACGAACAAGGATACACGTGCAGACACATGCCCTCAGACATACACACACACGCACAGACACGTCCACGCACTCTCAAGGATATACACTCAGACAAAGAATAAGTGACGAAGAGAAAGGGAGACTAAGAGAGGAATAGAAAGACTGATGAAGAAATGGAGGGAAATATGTAGAAAGAGGGATGCAGAGAGCGGGAGATGAGAGAGATACGACTGCAGACAGCCAGTGTTGAAAGAGCTAAACGTTCCTGACTCCCGCCTGGAAAGCACAGGTGAAGGGCGTTGAACGAGGCAAACGCCTCAACCTGAAGTGTCAGACCAGGGAACTCGACCAACCGAAGCTCGTGTTTTGGAAAATGTGAGCATTCCATTGGCTGAAGCCTGCTGGCGTCAAGTCATTACATATTTTTAGCTGAAGTTCAACTTCTAGACTAATTTAACGCTCTTGCAGCGTTTGACACGTCTCCCGCTTGCTCTTTCATTCAAAGTCAATTACTTCCGGCCAGCACAGCTGTCAGCGACCTTGGATGGAAATATGCATGATGAAAAGACAGAGAGAGAGAGAGAGAGAGAGAGAGAGAGAGAGAGAGAGAGAGAGAGAGAGAGAGAAGAAGAGAACAGGAGAGGGAGAAAAGAGAAGCAGAAAGCAAAGAGCAGAAATATGAAAAAAGAGAGACACCGATGAAGAGAGGGGTGTTTAATTTTTCCCCCTTTGTCTGTGTTTGTGTGTGTGTGTATGTGTGTCTGATTGAATACTCTCTGCGTTCAAGTCAGAGTGAATGACTGCGTTAAAGTATATGTGTGTGTGTGTGTGTGTGTGTGTGTGTGTGTGTGTGTGTGCGTGCGTGTGTGTGTGTGTATGTGTGTGTGTGTGCATATGAGTGATTCTACAATTCGCCTACGCTTTTGGCAAAAGCAAAATGTCAATTATCAGTATTTTTTTTTTCAACTAAATGACCTAGATGTTTACATAGTGTATATATTTAAGTTTCCAAACAAACAAATTGCCAAGCTTAATCTTAAATCATTTGATAAATACTCGATGAAAGCGAACATTTGCTTGATTATTTTGTCAACAGTGTAATGGACAAATACTATGTCATTTCAAACATGTATAAAAATACTACAGAGTTGAAACAAAATACGTTTGAAAGTGCTTATGTCCCTTAGCAATAATGTTGTCATTAATCTGTGCAACTGATATAGAAAATGTGATTATTGAGCTTCATAAGTAGGATTTTATGATTCACTGTGATACAGACTGACACATTTTTCATTATAAATCCCTGTAACGTCTGATTTGAATTTAGTCACCCTCCTTACACAAGACTGCCTTCTCCAGAGATAATCCCTAGTGTCTGTTCATAGGATTTTTCCAACACATAAGGGATCAATAGCTCAAAAACACTTTCAAAACAGTCAACCGTGTTACTCAACTGTGTTACGGACAGTGCAGGGGAACAAGTCGGCACTTTTTTAGGAGAAAAAACAGAGCAAACAAACCCATCTCCCTAGAACACAAATTATTTTGTTTGTTTGTCTGTCAATATGGAGATAAATTGGCAAAAACATACTCCTCCTCAACTGTCATCAGTGTTGCCAGATTGGGCTGCTTAGGATGGCCGTGTGCGGGTAAAAATGGCATTTATCAGAAAAACCCACCTACTTTTTGCCATAGAAATCAATAGAATTGGGCGGGATTTTGTGCTTCTAGGCGGGTTTTGAACATTTTTTGGTCTGGAAATCATCAGCCTCATCTGGCAACCCTGACTGTCATAGCTAATTGTAACACCATTGACGGTAACACGGCTTGACATTTCAGCCATTTTTATGGTGTTGTGCTAACTGAGGACCTCAGAAGTTCCACCACAACACCTTAATCAATTCATGTATTTGTGTGTTTTATCTTTCTACTTCAGATTCTTATGAATATGTTGATAACACAGTTGACAGGCAATTTTCCCGCTATGAGAACATGAAAAAGAATGGATTAAATTATGGAAGGATGGAGCTCAAAACTTACCAAAAAGTCTTCCCATATCCTGCCAAAGAGGTTATGACATCACGTGATGTTATTCGTATGGCCTAAGACCAAACCATTACTGATTTATGGAGGGGGTTTCAGACCGTGACACGGCTAACACAGTTTTCGTGGACACACACAAAATGGCAAATTTCATGTATAATGGAAAGGACAGTGGTCTTTCTGACAGTTTTGTCATATTGTGATGATTACTGTGATTCAACATTTGCAATCGTCTTGGGCAAAAACAAGTTTCTTTACATGCTAATATGAAGACTGAATCTGACATTTGGAAAACAGGACGGCATGAAAACGCCCAAAATCAGTGTTAAATATTCATTCTTGCTGAGGGAAATAATGCCGTCTACACTTTCTGTATTATATGAAAGATAAATGTGTGCTAATGTCCAAAACATCATTGGATGCAGTTAATAGTTAATGGAATTGGCAAATAAAATCCATGGACTTAAAAGCGCAGCCAAATCGTAGAATCACTCATATGTGTGCTTGTTTTCTCTCCGACACTCAATTTTAAGAATGCCAACACCACCACAGCAATTCTGCTGCCAAAATGTGCAAGGACGCACACACGCACACCCTCAGACTTGAACCCAGTATTTCACACTGAGTTGAACCCAGAGTATATTCAAACACACACACACACACACACACACACACACACACACACACACACACACACACACACACACACACACACACACACACACACACACACACACACACACACACACACACACACACTGATATTAGGAGAGTTGTTCAAATATACGAGCAGTGTCTCACTTGACTCCACAGCCTGAAAATGGATACGGTACACGGTACGGTGTAAATCCCCATAACCACATCCAAACACACACACACACACACACACACACACACACACACACACACACACACACACACACACACACACACACACACACACACACACACACACACACACACACACACACACACACACACACACACACACACACACACACACACACACACACACACACCAGGGGTGGAACTTAAACATTTCCCCCACCAGTCACTGTTGCAGGGAGATTCTAAAATCTACCAGTCACTCACGATTTTTACCAGTCACCATTTTACCACTTCATATTCAACCATTTCAAACATTGTAATGCCAAGTAAGATCCTTTTCTGATAGATACTTTTTTTTTTTTTGAGGTCATAACTACTTTCATTAGGCTACCAATTTGTTTAAACCTTTGATGTTGGATGTTGCGTATAATTCAGCATTAACACGGGTCCCTGTAGAAAAGTCAAGGTGCAGGTGGGTTGACATATTTTACCCGCCAAAGGCCAAATTCATCCGTCATTGGCTGGTGGACGGGTGCTTATTTCCATCCCTGACATGCACACACTCTCTCTCACTCTCTCTCAGATTGGTCATGTGTGTACATTGGTCTGTATTACAAATAGAGATGTACAGGATCCAAGATCCGGTTCCGGATCCGGCAGGATAATGGGGTTTTTCAGACTATCCGTATCCGGCAGGATCTCAAGCAGTGGATCCGGTATCCGGCAGTTACCTAAAAATCAGGATCTGGGGCATTTCCACTTTTTACGTAGCCTAGGCTTCTCAGTCAGTCTTTCACAACCCCAATCTCTGCATGGAGTGAAAGCCCTTTGGAAGCTGCCGTTGAAGGCAGTGTGGCAGTAAGCCAATGAGCCTTAAAAATAGTTTGCGCCACCATAATAAAAAGGGCCCATGTGTGCGAGTTGGCTATGTATTTCAACCCTTTCGTAGGATCCGGTATCCGGTTCCGGATCCGGCAGGATCTTAAGCAGTGAATCCGGTATCCGGCAGGATCCTAAAAATTAGGATCCGGTGCATCTCTAATTACAAATGTTTGTGAATTTGTCCATTTAACCAGAATGTGATGAAATGTTAAAATGTTGTAAATGCTCACTCACAAGTGTTCAGTATGCAGTATCCAGTCTGCAGATTATTTTCTATGATGTCTTCTTATAGTAGGCTGACACTGTACCTGGTGGGCTTATTGGCTGATGTTATTCTTTTGTTTGCTTTGGACTGTTTACTTAATTTTAACTGGACTTTCACAATTCACAATTCCTGTGTGTGTGTGTGTGTGTGTGTGTGTGTGTGTGTGTGTGTGTGTGTGTGTGTGTGTGTGTGTGTGTGTGTGTGTGTGTGTGTGTGTGTGTGTGTGTGTGTGTGTGTGTGTGTGTGTGTGTGTGTGTACCTTCCTGCATGTGTGTGTGTGTATTGCAGATATAGACGAGTGTACGGGCGAGCTGAATGGGGGGTGTGTCCACGACTGCATCAACATTCCAGGCAACTACAGGTGCACCTGCTACGATGGCTTCAGACTCGCAGACGACGGACACAACTGCATAGGTAATACACTGCCTGTGTGTGTGTGTGTGTGTGTGTGTGTGTGTGTGTGTGTGTGTGTGTGTGTGTGTGTGTGTGTGTGTGTGTGTGTGTGTGTGTGTGTGTGTGTGTGTGTGTGTGTGTGTGTGTTATCCATGGTTCATCCACGGTTTTATCCATGATGACTTACACTTACTTAAAGGATATTGGTTACAGTCCTTGGAGCAATGTGGGGTTGGGTACTTTGCTCAAGGACACGTCAATCATGGATGGATAGAAGTGGGATTCGAACCGGCAACCCTCTGAT
>NC_085866.1:29135518-29138018 GCF_034702125.1 Engraulis encrasicolus | reverse complement strand
GTCTTCTTTGTGCCAAGAGTGTGAACCGTACGGTTCTGACTCTGATCCAAAGGGGACCACCAGTACTCTTTGGTGTAGAGTAGAGTAGAGTAGAGTAGAGTAACTTTATTGATCCCCAGGGGGAAATTCAGGTATCCAGTAGCTTACATAAATACACAAATACACAAAAGCCCACATGGACATTTCAAGACAAAAATAAACACAGGAATAGTCATCAGGGTGGGGAAAATAAAATAAAATAATAGAGATAAATGTAGAAAAGGTAATTGTGCAAAAAGACATTCTGTGAGTTGGGATAGACCAAAGCAGAGAAAAAAAAAAAAAAAAACGTACTCTGTCAGTTAAGGTAGACAACAAGTGTTGATGGATACATCTATGATATAGTATAGTATGTAGAAGTAGGCAGTGTACAGAGTATGATAGGGGTTGAACATTCTTACAATGTCACAGTAAAGTACAGGTAAGTGTTTAAGGCAAGTACACACACACACACACACACACACACACACACACACACACACACACACACACACACACACACACACACACACACACACACACACACACACACACACGCACACACACACACACAAAGAGGTTCCCCAGTAACTGGGCCAGCTCCGACCGATCACAGTCTTTGCTTGTGGTAAGCAGGAAAAACAAGTAAGTATGTCCAGTGGTCAAGGGTCAAAAGTTCCTTAGTGCAGTTATTGGACAGCACACACACACACACACACACACACACACACACACACACACACACACACACACACACACACACACACACACACACACACACACACACACACACACACACACACCAAGAGGTTTCCCGGGCTGGGCCAGCTCTGGCATCTCAGGCAGTCCAGTCCCCTATGATGATGTTCTTCTTAGTGTCCTTCTGTGTGTTGTTAAACAGCTGAATTGCCCATGGGACAAAGGACTTCCTTAGTCTGTCAGTCCTGCAGGTGAAAGCACGGAGTCTGTGGCTGAACAGACTCAGTTGGTTAGTGAAGGTGGCGTTAAGGGGGTGATGCTGATTGTCCATAATAGAGTCTAGTCTGCTCAGTGTTCTGCTCTCGGTTATTGAGGTGAGTGTCTCCAGTTCCATGCCCACCACTGATCCCGCCTTCCTCACCAGTCTGTCAAGGCGTCCAGCATCTCTCTTCCTGATGCTTGCTCCCCAGCACGTCGCAGCAAAGAAGAGCACGCTGGCCATGACAGACTGGTAGAACATAAGCAGAAGTCGGCTGCAGACATTGAAGGACCTCAGCCTTCTGAGGAAATAGAGCCTGCTTTGGCCTTTCCTGTAGAGTGCATCTGAGTTTGTGGACCAGTCCAGTTTTATTGTCGAGGTGCATTCCTAGGTACTTGTAAGTGCTGACAGTCTCCACTTTCTCTCCCCCAATAGAGACAGGCACAAGGGTGGGATGGAGCGCCTGAAATCAACTACCATTTCCTTGGTTTTGGTGGTGTTCAGGTGCAGCTGATTGTTTTGACACCATCCCACAAAAGTCGTCAACCAGTCCCTGTACTCCTCCTCCTGACCATCTCTGATACACCCCACAATTGCAGTGTCGTCTGAGAACTTCTGCATGTGGCATGTTGCAGAGTTGTAGCTGAAGTCTGTCGTATACAGAGTGAACAGTACGGGGGGAAAGCACCGTTCCTTGTGGCGCTCCTGTGCTGCTCACCACTGTCTCAGATGTGATGTCACCCATCCTTACAAACTGGGGTCGTTCCGTGAGGTAGTCAGTGATCCAGGTCACCAGGCCAGGCTCCACTCCCATCTGCACCAGTTTATCTCTCAGCAGCAGTGGTTGAATAGTGTTGAAAGCGCTGGAGAAATCAAAAAACATGATTCTCACAGCACAGCCACCCTTGTCCAAGTGAGAATGTATCCTGTGGAGGAGATACAGGATAGCATCCTCCACTCCCACGTTCTCTTGGTAGGCAAACTGCAGAGGATCCAGTGCGTGTCGTACCTGGGGCTTGAGGTGGTAGCGCAGCAGCACCCGTTCGAATGTTTTCATTAGATGTGAGGTGAGGGCAACCGGTCTGTAATCGTTGAGTTCCTTGGGGTGTGCTTTCTTTGGGACGGGTATCAGGCATGATGTTTTCCACATGGTGGGGACCTTTCCTTCCTGCAGACTCCTATTGTACAGGTGATGTAATGGCTCAGCTAATGCCTCAGCACATGTCTTGAGCAGTCTTGCACAAATGCCATCAGGGCCAGCTGCCTTGGATTTTAGTTTTTTCAGTACCCCTCTGACTTGTTCAGAGGTGATAGTCAGTGATGGTTGTGGTCGAATGAGGTTTGGGAGGGTGGGAGGAGTGGCTGGTGGTGGTGGGTAAGTTGTTTCCAGTGGTCAGAGGCTCAGACTCAGAGCAACAGTTCAGCCATTAAGACTCAGAGAGAGGAATTCGTTTTTAACGATTTAATGGTAACATAGTCGACAATGGAATTGGCAAAAAGTAGACAGTATTTGGCATAGGTCCA
>NC_085866.1:29125518-29130518 GCF_034702125.1 Engraulis encrasicolus | reverse complement strand
AACCGGATCTGGAATTTTTGAAATGATTCTTCACCTTTGTGGGATAGAACTACATTTGACATTCCAGCTTCTAACTCCACAAAAAAACAAGGCAGGAAGAAGAATTCTCTAGTTTAATATGGTTTTGTGGCAGAGTGGGAGATTTGTTTGTATTTTAGGCAGTTATGTTATACATTCTTTTTCACTTTTGTTGTTTTTTTGTGTTCACTCTTTTGTTTGTTTGTTTGTTTGCGTGTTCTAATGGTTGGCACGGCGACAGTGACATGTAGCTATGGTAACGGTGGCTGTCAGCACATCTGCGAGGACACGGACCACGGACCCCGATGCACCTGCCACCCCAAATTCGCCCTGCACAGCGACGGAAAGACCTGTGTAGGTGAGTCATGTGTGTGTGCGTGTGTGTGTGTGTGTGTGTGTGTGTGTGTGTGTGTGTGTGTGTGTGTGTGTGTGTGTGTGTGTGTGTGTGTCTGTGTGTGTGTGTGTGTGTGTGTCTGTGCGTGTGCTTGTGCTTGTGCGTGTGTGTGCGTGTGAATGAATGTCAGTTCAGAGGATACTCATTACTTTTCATCAGGTATCAGTATCAACATACTAAATATACTCTTTTAACATTGCACATTTGATATGCTGTTTAAAGTATGAAAGTAACTGTGTTTTTTATTTTAGCTGAGAGAAAATATTACCTTACCTCCCCCCCTCGCTCTCTCTCTCTCTCTCTCTCTCTCTCTCTCTCACTCTGTCTGTCTCTCTGTCGCTCTCTCTCTCTCTCACTCGGTCTGTCGCTCTCTCTCTCTCACACTCTTTCTGTCTCTCTGTCGCTCTCTCTCTCTCTCTCTCTCTCTCTCTCTCTCATTCCTTCTTTTCCTCACTGTATTCCTCTCTGCACCCCTAACCTTCTGTTTCTCTTTCTCTGTCTTCATCCAAAAGTTTCTCCTAAGAATTCAAAGGATTCAAGTGTTTGTTGTTCACGGCTTATCAGTTTATTGAAAACGATCTCCATAAAACATTTAAATATTTGTATTCCAGGAGAGTGGTGTGGATAGAGATTCTCAGAGACTGAACCTGAGGCAGAAGTTTGTTTTGAATGAATCATTATTCTGACATGAGTAGTTCCTCTGCAACACACACACACACACACACACACACACACACACACACACACACACACACACACACACACACACACACACACACACACACACACACACACACACACACACACACACACACACACACACACACACACACACACACACACGTGTGCACGCACGCACACACACACACACACACACACACACACACACACACACACACACACACACACACACACACACACACACACACACACACACACACACGGAAGCACACACACAGGCACGCACTCATTCACATACACACACACATATGCGCACACATGAATGGAGGTCATTATGCAGTCATGTGTATTCTGTTGCTAGTTTGCACTTGGATGAACTGGTGTCCAGACACACCAACGAGACAGGACGCCAACATGGACAGGCCAAACACTCCCACACACTCACACACACACACACATACACAGATGCACATGCACACACATACACACACACACACACTTCCAAACGCACATGCGCACGCGCACACACAGAGGCACACACATAGGCACACGCATAGGCACGCACGCACGCACACACGCACACACACAGACACACACACATGTCCAAATGCCCCCGATCTCTCTCTCTGTGCTTGTCTCCTGTAACTGTATCAGGTTCAATTAAATCTCATCCTGAGCTGTGGTCAGTGGCAATGTCACACACATACACGCACAGGCACGCACACACACACACACACACACACACACACACACACACACACACACACACACACACACACACACACACACACACACACACACACACACACACACACACACACACACACACACACACACACACACACACGCACGCACACACACACACACAGTCTTTGGGATGGAGAACATTTGCAGACACACACAAGCGTATATGTAAAGTTACCGCTGTCTCCATCATGCTTCATCTGTTTACATTAATATTTAACTGTGGGGTTAACTCATGCCAAGCAGAGTTTATAGAAGGGACATTAGCCGCAAGGAAAGGCTGTATGTTTTGAATGAAAAAATGAGAGAGAAAGAGAGAGAGAGAGAGCGAGAGAGAGAGAGAGAGAGAGAGAGAGAGAGAGAGAGAGAGAGAGAGAGAGAGAGATAGAGAGAGAGAAGCTAGCCGGAATAATCCATCTCAATGATACATGCCTGCTTAGAAATAGGAAGAATATATCACCAACTCAGAGAATGACTAGAAGAAACATAAATGTATCAGTGCATTTAAGAGTGTATTTTCAGAACTGATGGAGTGTTCCTTTAAAATAGCTGTCTTACAGTCATAGATATCCAAAAAATTCAAAAGAAGTCCACTTTCGGTAACACTTTGTTGCCGTTGCATGTATGACATGATAGTGTCGTACAAGTGTCATGACGCAATCAAACATATGCCACAAATATTATGTGAACATTATGAGCATTTTATGACTCTTGCTGCACTCAGTTTCGGTGAAGACAGTGCAAACAATGTCAACTTTTCAGGACCATGAGACATTTATGACATCGACATTATATTTATGATTGGTCGATGACTGTGTCATGACACTGTTTTGACACTTTTATGACACTATCATTGTCATGTCATGTGTAGAAGCCGCCGTCAAGTAAAGTGTTACCTCAGTTTTTGTTACACCTCATGAGCTGGACGAGAGACTGACTTCACTGACTTCACCCCAAATGGCAATACAATACTTGGCTTGGCATGACAAGGCTGGTGTCTCAGGAACAGTACTTACAGAATCTACTGAACTGAACAAGGCAGCCGTTTAGTGCGTGCAGTGTCCATCGTTCAAGTACTACGTTTTTGGCGATTGTTAGGGCACCATCCGGGCGCTTTCAGTGCACTGAACTTGCCGAAAATTTCGGCGCGAGCGCCCTACGTACTGAAACATAGTGCCCGAAGTGCCCGAAGTGCATAAGAGCACAGTATGAGACACGGGGAATGATTACCCCCACCATGCTGTGTTGTTCAGGGTGAATGTCAAAGCCCTCTGCTGGCCAGCAGGGGGCATGGCATGATGGTCAGACAGGCAGGTGGTCACATCCTCAAACACTGTTGGCATACAAAGGGGAGGATATACATGATTTAATTCAGCATTCATTCATTCATTCATTCATTCATTCATTCATTCATTCATTCATTCATTCATTCATTCATTCATTCATGCATTCATTCTTTCATTGAGTGCAGTTCAGTATCCCCGAATATGATCGGGATATTAAGTGTCCCAAATTTGCGTTTGAATATATAAACACTTTTCCCCGACTTCATTATCCCGGATAAGCCCTTATTCAGGATACTGAGAAATCGGGATATGCTAGGTGGAGTATTCTGTCAGAACTCGGGATACGGACGCATGTAAACACCTTATTCCAAATACAGGGGCTTCCCATAGAATGCTGTTGGTTGTATCCAGGCTACGCGCATTTGAAGAGAATTCTATAACGACCAAGAAAGTAGACTGGGATGTAACGCTCTGTGCTTATATAAACACCTTATCCTGAATATGATCATAACCGGGATATGCCTCATATTCGGGATACTGAACAGCTTATAAGCACACTCACTCATTGATTGATTGATTGATTGATTGATTGATTGATTGATTGATTGATTCATTCATTCATTCATTCATTCATTCATTCATTCATTCATTCATTCATTCATTCATTCATTCATTCATTCATTCTTGTGTTTCTTTTGGAGGCTGACCAGTGCTCTCCTTCATCCTCCTCTGTGACTGATGTGCATAGTCATGGTACTGTCTCCATACTCCCAAGGCAAGTCATGGTACTGTTCCAAAGGCAACATAGTCATGGTACTGTATCCAAGACAATATTGTCATGGCACTATACTCTACCTGTAGGCAACATATTCATGGTACTTAAACTACCGGTCAAAAGTTTGGGGTCACCACATTTTCCTCCCACAATGCTTCTTTCTGACAGTTAAGCTTATTCCTTTTCAATTTCAGTTCTGGTATAAAATCTTGAAAATAATGCATGCAACAAATAAGCAATTTGATATTTGAAAAAGTAACTGTTGAATGGATTTACTTGTACAGACAAACCAAAATGTATCACTAACTTTTGACTAATCAAAGTGTACCTTTACTAAGGTAGTGTCTAGTCTGGTGTACTAATCAAAGTGTAGACTCCTTTGGCATTAATAATATTCAGTTGCGGTTCTACAGATCCATTCTTTGGATGAGATGAGGTCCAGAATTGCCCATGAGTTCTATGAGCCCCATGCATGCAAAAGTTGATGTCTGCTCCTGTCAATTCATACAATGCCGGATGATATACACATCATTTGAAAGAGGAGAATCTACACTTTCCAACGATGTATGGCACTGGCTTGCACACTAAAACATCGCTGAGACAATGGATTGTGCACTCATAAGTAGGTTCATTCTGATGGCTAGAAAATCATGCAGCTACTTTGACTTGAATTTGTGGACGAGGTGGCAACTCAACAAATGTCATACACCTACCATTGTAAAGGGCAGACACTGAGCTTTCCAATAGTTTCATGCATTCTCTGATAAACCAAAGAAATGTCTGTAGAAAAATTTACTAAAACACGTATTTCTATGTAATAAATGGGTGAAAAAGCTGGGTTAGATTTCACTCTTCTGTCCAGTTTAACCAAGTTTATGGGTAATCAAACCTTTTTTTCACCTGTGGCTATTCAGTACTTTCCATTATTCCATTATGTCAAGCTATTCAAAAGATGTTTACGACTTCAATTGCAAACAAATAACTGGAAAAATGAAGGTGACCCCAAACTTTTGAACGGTAGTGTATCTACCCAAGGCAACATAGTCATTGTACTGTCCCAAAGTCAACATAGTCATGGTACTGTCCCAAAGGCAAACTAGTC
>NC_085866.1:29088018-29098018 GCF_034702125.1 Engraulis encrasicolus | reverse complement strand
TGGGTAAAAACAGGAAAAATCTGCCATTTGGCATTTTTTTCTGCAGTTTTATGCCCATAGAAATGGGCCCATGAAATTGGGCGGAATTTAGCGCTTCCTGGCGTTTTTTGAGCACCTTTTAGGCGGGATTTGATCCGACACATCTGGCAACACTGCATTCAGGTCATGCGTTATCTAATTGACCTTAACACATTGAATTCCAGGAAAGTAATTTAGTTTTCACTCCCCATGTGTTGAATGCCAGTATGCCATGAACCCCTTTTTCTAAACATCGAAACTACACACTCCAATGCATCTTGTGTGTCATTTTTGTAACTCTGCGATGACCAGAACTGACACAAATTATGGTAATTTAAAAAAAGGAAAATGGACTAGATATTCATCTTCGCACCACAAGAAAGCAGAACATTTTACCTTTTAAATGGGTATAGTATGTGTCAGTCTGTAGGTCTTATAAAAACAATTCTATGGTTGTCCAAACAAAGTCAAAATGGTCTGGATTGCCGGCACTCTACTGCCAAAATTCCAATATTCAGCTTGCCATTCAGTGTGTTAAGTTGCTTCTATAGTGTTTGTAATTACCATATCATTATTGAAGATTATCAGAGTTTAGCCTAGCCTCTGTGTTCTCATGACACTGAAGATCCACTTGACATACAAGTAGCATAGTTAAGTTCAGGCCATAGTTCTTGTATCAGTTGAAGGTGAAGATTGTGCGCATCCCAGAAAAACGTGCAGGACAAAGGCTGCTTTAGTTTTCGGAATGAGAAGTCTGCATACTTAAAATCCTTTTTAAAAATTATTATTTCATGGCTGTATTACGTTGCGACTTCAACAGTCTAGATCAAAAAGGATTATAAGTGTGTGGGCACTCTGAAAACTACATAGTTCTTGTATGATCCTTCATTTCCCATCCTGCTTTACAGCGTCTGCCAACTCCATCACCACCTATGAGACGTGTCAGACGTATGAGCGGCCAATCGCCTTCACCGCTCGCTCACGACGCCTCTGGATCAACTTCAAGTCCAACGAGGTCAACAGTGCACGGGGCTTCCAGATCCCCTACGTCACCTATGATGGTACTGTATATGATCCCCTATCTCGTCAAATTTGATTTTTTCGTGAATACTTACTAATTAATGAAATAATATTTACTAGTATGAACAAAGTAGAGTGAGTTTTACGGCTAAAAATATTTCTAGAAATTCAAAATGGCGGACAATGGAGAAGATCCCCCTTTTCATGTATGAACACTGAATGTAAAGCAGTGTTAGGTAATGTGTTTGTTCTGGGCCTATGTCTCCCTTCCAGAGGACTATGAGCAGCTGGTGGAGGACATCGTTAGAGATGGGAGACTCTACGCCTCAGAGAACCACCAGGAGATACTAAAGGTGAGAACACCAAAGCCCTCCATCTCTATGACTACCACAATGACACAACACCATCCATCACCATGACTACCACAATGAGAACAACACAAGGCCCTTCATCACCATGACTACCACAATGACACAACGTCCTCTATCACCATGACTACCACAATGACACACCCCCCTCCATCACTATAACTACCACAATGACACAACACCCTTCATCACATGACTACCACAATGACACACCACCCTTCATCACCATGACTACCACAATGACACAACACAACGCCCTCTATCACCATGACTACCACAATGACACACCACCCTCCATCACTATGACTACCAAAATGACACAACGCAACGCCCTACATCACCATGACTACCACAATGACACAACACCCTCCATCACCATGACTACCACAATGACACAACGCAACACTCTCCATCACCATGACTACCACAATGACACAACACCCTTCATTACCATGACTACCACAATGACACGATGCCCTCCATCACCATGACTACCATAATGACACAACACAAAGCCCTCCATCATCATGAATACCACAAAGACACAACACCCTTCATCACCATGACTACCACAATGACACAACGCCCTCCATGACCATGACTACCACAATGACACAACACAATGCCCTCCATCACCATGACTACCACAATGACACAACACCCTTCATCACCATGACTAACACAATGACACAATGCCCTCCATCACCACGACTACCACAATGACACACCGCCCTCCATCACCATGACTACCACAATGACACAACACCCTCTACCACAATGACACAACACCTTCTACCACAATGACACAACAATGTTGTGACTGATCTAGGTTTAAAATCTGTGTTATTCTTCAACTGAGTGATACTCAAGGTCAGAACATCAAAGCCCTCTATCACCATGACTACCACAATAACACAACGCCATCTACCACAATGACAGAACATTTTTCTAGAACTGATCTAGGGTCCTAATCAGTGCCATTCTTCAACTTAGTGACAACAGCCATAATGAGACAAGACTCATGATGGAATTGGTATTCCAGAACTGCAGTAGAACTGGCTAGAATCATAATGAGACTAATGTTATAGAACTCAATGTAGTCATGAGTCACCATTGCCATGATGAAAGTAAAGGTCACAATGTGTGTGTGTGTGTGTGTGTGTGCGTGTGTGTGTGTGCTGTATGTGTGTGTGTGTGTGTCTCCGCAGGATAAGAAGTTGATAAAGACCCTGTTTGAGGTGCTGGCCAACCCCAACAACTACTACAAGTACACGCCGGGCTACTCCAAAGAGATGCTGCCGCGCTCCTTCATACGACTCATCAGCAGCAAAGTCTCCGCCTTCCTGCGACCCTACAAGTAGTCTCTGCCACCCCCCCAACAACACCATCAGCCAATGGCCATCCCCATCTCCTCTCCTCTCCTCTTCTGTTGCCAGGCAACAAGTCCCCTTCAAAGCAAACGTTTGCTTTTGTTTTTGGTTTCGTTTCTTTTGTGTCTGTTTCCACTGCATTCTTTCGACGTTCTCAAGAACTCTTCAGACTTCCAATCCCTCCTGTCCACCCGCTCCCACCCCACCCCACCCCGCCAAGAATGTTCCCAGCCAAACCCCCCAATACCCCTAACGCCCCAACCTGACCCACACATACCCAACGCACTACCCCACATGTTAGCCAGAAGATGGCCATGCCATCCTCACTCCCACGAACCCCCCCCCCCCCCCCCAAAAAAACTGGACACCCAATCCTCGGTATCCCCCTGCTCCAAATCCAACCCCCCCCACACTTCAAATATAGGGTCTTTGGCTACCCGCTCCACCCCCCAGTCTTCTCAAAAACAGGGTCTCTCGTTACACCCCCCCCCCCTTTCTTTCAAAAACAGGGTCTCTGATTGGGTCCACCTCTCTTTATAAACAGGGTCCCTGGTTAGCACCCCAACCCCCCATGAGGGTCTCTGCCCCCTGCCAGGTGGACCAGGCCAGGGAGGAACAATTAGGACACGCCCTATGGCCGTAACAGGAGGCTGCCAGGAGGGAATGAGTGTTACTGTGAGAGAAGAGAAGAAAAGAGAAGAGAAGAGAAGACTGAGTAAAACAGTTTGAGATTGAGAGAGCTTCTCACAGAGAGTCAGTTAGTGTGTGTGTGTGTGTGTGTGTGTGTGTGTGTGTGTGTGTGTGTGTGTGTGTGTGTGTGTGTGTGTGTGTGTGTGTGTGTGTGTGTGTGTGTGTGTCTGTCTGTGTGAGTGCGTGTGTGTGTTTGTCAGAATGCACACGTGTGTATGTGGGAGTGTGTGCGAGCGTTTGTATTTGTGTATTTCTGAGCGAGACAGGGAAACTGAAAGAGGAGCAGTATTGGGAAGGATTGATATATTATCTATCTGATGTATCGGCCGCGTATGCATTCGGATGGGAGATGAGGCCTGAGTGAGAGACTGAAGTGAACTCTAAAGAGCACAAGTGCGCCCTCTGCTGCACGAACAGTGTCTTTTTTCAGCCAGTGCCGCGTTGCCATTGCCCTCCATCCCCACAGGGCGGCGCCACTCCCCTACATTCCACACTTAAAAGAAACGCCTAATGTCATATGAGCTCTTAGAGCAGTGTCTTAATTTCTTACATTCTGACTGTTAAAAACAGTACTTTTGTGTTTGTTTGTTTGTTTTTTATGTGAGATTATATAATTGTTACCTACTCTTCTGCTATTGTATATCAAAGTTAACTTAAAAAAGGCCTAGAGACGTAGTGTGTTATTGCAACCTGAGAACAGAGAGCACCAGTATGTGTATGTATGTGTATGTGTATCAGACTGGAGTAGCTTTTGGCTGCTTCTCAATGTCAAGTGTTCTAGCCTTGCTAGGACGTGAAACGCCTGGTGATTGGATACTCTGCAGGGTTCACCAAAGAGTATCCAATCACAGGGCGTTTCACGTCCTAGCAAGGCTAGAGCACTGGGCATTGAGAAAGAGCCGATGTGTGTATGTGGTTTGATTAATGTTCCTGGTAGTTGGATCACAGGTGTGTGTGTGTGTGCATTTGTTTGTGTGTGTGTGTGTGCGTGCGTGCGTGCGTGCGTGCGTGCGTGCGTGTGTGCGTGCACGCGTGTGTGCGCGTATAGTGTGTGCCACAGGGTTAGGTGATGACGATGATGTTTATGACTGGTGTACATCTGTCAAGTGAGCATTCTGAGTTCTGAGTCTGTCTGTCTGTCCGACTGTCTGTCTGTGTATCTGTGTGTCCAATACTGCCCTACAAAGGCAAAGTGCAGTAACTACGTTTTGTCAAAATTGAGTTTTCTTCTTTACACTTTTTTTTTAATCTTGTGACAAAGCCTAATGGTCCAAATGTTTCCAGTTTTAGTGATATTGCCAAACTTTCAGTAACTACAATATCCTACCTACTACCAAGGCTTTGAAGGTTTCAAGGTTTGAAGGTCTCAGTTTCTATGCTGCCTGGCACAGTTACTGCACTTTGCCTTTGTAGTGGAATACAGCCGTAAATCTCCCATGAGCACCCTCATCTCCAGCTACACATCTGCTAAAGCCTCGTGACCGTAATGACAAAGTTTTTTTTGTTTGTTGCTTTTTGCCTTTATTTTTATCAGGATAGTGAAAGGGAGACAGGAAATGAGTGGGAGGAGAGAGAGAGAGACGGGGAAGGATCTGCAAATGACCCGGGCCGGGATCGAACCCAGGTCATCGGCGTAGTAACCCAGTGCCCTACTGTTAGGCCATGGCAGTGCCCGTGATGACCAAGTTTACTACTTGTTTTTCTGAGTTGTCAAAAGTAAATTACACCGTTTACGCCTCTGAACCTAATGAGGTAGCTAGACTGTGTTGTTACTCAAAAACACTAAAAACTGTAATCGTAAGACAAGTGCACAGGTCTACTTTTTACTTAGATAAGTTACCTGTGCTGGAAGGAAACTTTTTTCTTTTTTCTTTTTATTTTTTTACTTTTGCTCTGATGTTATTGCCACATGTCAGACAGCATGCCACATCTCAGACAGCAGTTATAGTAGTGTAGCGTGATACGACTTATGGCACAAATACACCAGAAGCATCCAGATGGAACTTTGTATGGAGTCGCTGGCGACAGAGGAGAATGAAAGAAAAATGGAAAGTGATTTGGGTAACAAGAGGGGATTTGAGCGAACTTCTGCGAATATTATGCTACTTAGCTCTGATGCAGTTCCGCGGCAACTGCTGCGGCCAATTGGAATGCCGGAATGCTCTGTCGCTTCCATAGTGCATGTTGCTCTTGCTATGAACGCAGTCCAGCGATTCTTTGTTGCTAAGTCACCTTTGGGGTGTTCGTGGGGTTAGGCTGTGTCCCCTAACTTAGGCTGTGCCTCAGTTAGCTAGTGTCTTGCATACACACAGGTTTAGCCACAGGCGCACGCACACGCACACAGTTATCTGAAACAGCCCTTAGACAGTGCCATTGACGCATAACACAGATGTAGTATTTGACTGACGCCTCTTATCACAGGTGTGACTTGATAAATGACCAATAGCATTGAGTCTACACAGATATGACTTGATAACTGACCAATAGCATTGAGTCTACACAGCTGTGACTTGATAAAGAACCAATATCAGTGAGTCTACAGTTTGTAGTGTGTGTGTGTGCGAGCGTGTGTGTGTGTGTGCAGAGAGAGAGAGAGAGAGAGAGAGAGAGAGAGAGAGAGAGAGAGAGAGAGAGAGAGAGAGAGAGAGAGAGAGAGAGAGAGAGAGAGAGAGAGAGAGAGAGAGAGAGAGAGAGAGAGAGAGAGAGAGAGAGAGAGAGCAGGGCCGGCGCTAGGCATAGGCAGATGATCTGTGCTAGGTTGCCAACGATCTGTGTCTGTTTGATAAATGATATGACAGATACTAAGAGCTCAAGAGCTTTCCCCATCTTTTAAGCGTGAGTGGACACTAGGACTGTCAGCACACATATAGCAGATAAACGAAGGGATATTTTTTTAACCCTTTAAGACACAGCCCCTGTTATAAACAGCATGTTACCATAATGGCAAGGACTGTAGAAATTGTAATGTATTACTAAAGGCACTGTGTAATGTCATAGTGGTGTAGTACAATGGTAGTGCAATCTTTTCATTGACTATTACAGCATTCTACCAGTGGATTACAGGACCACAGCCCAATTTCCAAGTTCCAAAAAAACAAGTCATGCCTACATTAGCAGGAAAGTGTATGAATACGAATACGAACACTTTCCCCTCTAGGATCCCTCTTGGTGAACAATTGTGGGAGACAGGAGACAGTCTTTCTGCCCTACAAAGGCAAAGGGCAGTAACTACGCCTGACATTGAAACTGAGAAAAAATCCTTGGTATTTATTAGGTTGGATTTTGTAGTAACTGCAAACTTGACATGCCAGTATCTCTAAAACGGGACACATTTGGACCATTAGCCTTTGTCACAAGGTAAAGGAGGTGTAATGAAGACCATTTTCAGTCTGAACACAATTTTGACAAAACATGGTAAGTAGTTACTTCACTTTATCTTTGTAGGGCTGAACTGTGGGAGACAGCAGACAGTGTAACTGCTCTTTTTTTTTTAATTACGGTACACAATAACAATTATCCACAAATAAATGCCTTGTATGGATCGCTCTCACGGATTTCTGTTACACCCTGTTTGAAATGGGTTGCAGTTAGCTCAAAGAGTTCCCTATGATGTCTTATAGAGTTGGTAACAGTATTTGCACTTGAAAATTGTTATTGCTTATGTACAGTGTCTGGATTTTGTATTGTCTTTTGAAATGAATGGATTTGGTGTTCTTAAACCTGCATTGACTTGTCATTCTTTGAGCACATACTGCATCCAGCATCTTATAGTAAACCAGTGGTTCCCAAACTGGGGTTGGGACTTAATAGTATAGAGTAATATCATATAACAATTCCATTAACTGGTTTGTAAGAGTATTCAGTTGTATGATAAATAAAAATATACATTTTCAGTTAAATTAAAATTCAATTTGAGCAATCTTTGGGAACAAAACATGTTTTCTGTTTACAAGAAGGCAGTGTTGTGGTCCACAATAAACAGTTCTGATAGTTCTGATGTAAAAAAAGCCTGCTAGGCCCAGAAGGGGGTCCCAGCCGACAACGTTTTGGAACTGCTGTCAATACAAGAATTTCCCTGTGTCCACATCCTCATCCTTTTACTGGAAACATCTGAATCACGCGAAAATCATTCATGGTGCCTTTAATCCCCCCCATATATAATGACCCCACATATAATACAACCCTAACCTCTGCCATCTCCTCTCACATCTGTTTTATGCATTTTCAAACCAGCATTTAACAATCTCATTGAGAATCAATGGCAGATGTTTTTTTATTGATTGTCATCAACAGGCAGATTTTACATTTCATTTCCTCTCTCTCTCTCTCTCTCTCTCTCTCTCTCTCTCTCTCTCTCTCTCTCTCTCTCTCTCTCTCTCTCGTATTATACAGTATTAATGTAAATAATACTTCAGTTTATAAAGTTTCAGCAGTTAAGGTTAGGCAGTAGTTTTGCATTGCTGCTACAAAAACATCATGTGTGTAAAGGCTTTCAGCCACATCAGATAATCGTGACAGTTTTAAACTGTACTATAGTTGTACTACAGCAGCACAGTATATCACCAAGGGTACGTGCCATTATCTAAACTCCCATCCTTCCTTAGACTTGTGACATCATGAAGACCTCGCATGACATGGTAACACTTTTCTATAAAAAGCATCATCCAGGCTTGTGCATAGAACATTATAAGTACCCATAATGTATTGTAAAGCATCATGAAACATCATGGGTGTAGTCGTAATGCGTTGTAAGTAATTATAAGGTGCATTATAATTTGATATACAAATGTGTTCATAATGGGGTATAGATACGGTCGCCATAGAAAGTGTTACCCAAGACGTCATTGATGACAGAAGTTTCATTCAATATCTCATAAATGCACAACTCAATAGGCATTTTCTTATTTGCAATCGGGATGTTGAATGGGGAAATGTCACCCAAAAGTTGTTGTGCCTAGGCTGACAGTGAGGAAACTTCATTGTTTTCTACATGGAGTAGGGCTCTCAGCGAAACGCAAGTCCACAAGCACAAATCGAGGATGGGAGTTTGTATAACAATATAATACAATAGAAATACAATACAAAGCCTTTTATTGTCATTGTACAATGTACTGTATAATGAAATTTTAAGCCTCCATACGAGAGTCCTTGATAAATGATCACAATACTCCAAGTGTGCGTTCAGTATTGTGACAGCTTTGGGGAAGAAGCTATCCTTCATTCTATTGGTTCTAAAAATACCAGCTGCCTCAGAATTCAGAGTTAGTTTAAATTGTAAGTTGTGTGAAGCTTTAAATTGCACACACAACTCCTTTAGCTTTCACTTTCGCTTTCATACAACTTACAATAAATATTTAAATTAACTTGGAATTCTGAGCCAGCCGGGAAACTTACAATTTCAAGTTAAAACATGCTGTTGCCATTGCACTGTATATGAGAATAAATTAATTATGTAGGTTATTATGACTTATCACTGACATCATTTTTTACAGTGTGGCTGCTATTGATCTGTTGCGCCTGCCAGAGGGCAACAGTGTGAGAAGATGGAAGCCAGGGTCCAAGGTGTCTTTAATGATACTCCTGGCTCTGCTTAGGCTGCGGGAGTTGTAAATGGTGATCATGGGAGGCTTATTTGTTCATAAACACAATGTTGTGGGGAGGGGCAAGACACTGGTAGCCAACCACGTGTGCTAATTTTTTGACCAACAGCGGTTTCAGAGGTTGAGTTGCGCACAGCCAAGAGGGCAGCTTATGATTACGAACAAGGCAGCTTATGATTTTTTTGGGCTGTGTTGGTCACCCTCTGCAGTCTCTTCCTGTCAGCCTCAGTGCACCACAAAAGATCATCGAAGTGATAACTCCTGCAGGTTCGGAGGTGACCCCATCAGGGCCAGAAGAAGAGGAAGAAAGGACGGAGACAGCTGATGCAGCCTGGTGTATCTGCTCCGCTTACTTGGAGCCCCCTGGCAAGAAGAACCACACAATACTGTCAGTCACTTGGCCATCAGTGAGCACATGCATGCACACACACAAGTGTGTGTGTGTGTGTGTGTGTGTGTGTGTGTGTGTGTGTGTGCGTGTGTGTGTGTGTGTGTGTGTGTGTGTGTGTGTGTGTGTGTGTGTGTGTGTGTGTGTGTGTGTGTGTGTGTGTGTGTGTGTGCGTGTTATAGGTGGGCAGTCATGGGAGAGCGGTTAGGGTGTCAAACTTGTAGCCCTAAGGTTGCTGGTTCGACTCTCGACCTGCCAGGTTGGTGGGGGGAGTAATTAACCAGTGCTCTCCCCCATCCTCCTCCATGACTGAGGTACCCTGAGCATGGAACCGTTCCACCACACTGCTCCCTTTCGGGCGCAATTGGAGGCTGCCCCGTTGCACGTGTGAATCATAAATGCAATTTCGTTGTGTGCAGTGATCACTTGTGTGCTGTGGAGTGAGGTGTAACAATGACAATGGGAGTTGGAGTTTCCCAGATGGGCTGGACTATTTTCAATAGCCCAAATACAATATAACTGTCCACTTTTCCCAACATCTCTAAT
>NC_085866.1:29065518-29078018 GCF_034702125.1 Engraulis encrasicolus | reverse complement strand
GTAGGCTACATCTCTCTTCCAGTACGTCATCTCTGTCGTCTATCTATTTTTTTGGATAAATAGGTTAAGTGGGAAGCATAGGCCTATTACTCTCCTGGGCGTTTTACCCCAGTCTACACTTACGTTTTTAGGAGCCCTACCATTTATAAATACGTGTCAATATTTCAGCGAAGCAACAGTCTACATTTTAAGTATCCCAACGTTTCAACTCTTCAGTTTACTTCAGGTGTAACGGAGGGTCTGTAGAGAGTTTAGGCTGCGCTAATATGGCCGACCTGTGCGGACGTGCTTGAAATACACGATGACGTATCTAATCTTCATATATGATGTCTGTGATTAAACCACTGTTCCGAAGTTTGCTTTAGTACGGAAAAACCACGTGATATATTACGTATGAAACAGTAAATTGGTTCAGTTTCCCGAAAGAAGCTGCAGTGTTTCGCGCTGCCACACGAACCAGCAGGCGCGCGCAAATGTATTTGGCCTGTTGCAGAGCCGTCTGCCAGGTTGCAGTGGAGAGAATAGATATTTTATTGACTGTCATTAGGCCTATAAGTCCCACTTGATTGACAAGTAGACAACATCATCATAAGTTATGAACACAACAAGGAGAAGACATTAATGTTCAGCAACGCTATATTCTGATCGCCCAAAAAAAAGCCTAATAATAAATGAATGAATAAATAGTGGCATCGCAGCCTTTGTAATGTCGTCTACCTCAACTGCCTCATCAGTAGCCCAAAATGTCAAATGTCTGGAAGTTAGTGTGCAAAAGTATGAGCTCAGTCCAATATTGGGGGTAATGTCGCAAATGACGAGGGCACAACATCTCAACTTATCGAATTGAGCCCGTTTAATTGCAAACGTGGCTTTTCACAAGGAGAGGGCCCTGTTACTGAAGCTGAATTTTTGAAGCAATGTGCCAAATGGTTCACTTGCCCATCACTAGTGATTGGTGGTTTTCGGGTGGGCCATTGGTTAAATGTTCAGTTGCCAAACATGACGGGAGACGACTGGGGGGAGAGGAGGACGCAGCGAGAGCGGGAGAGAGAAAGTTCGGAGGTGGAGGGACGACCACGACCCCGAAGCAGGAGACGTGATGCCCGTGAGCCGGTGACCGGATGGGACCAGGCAAGAGCCAGACGATGACTGCGCGATCCTATGGATCTGGATGGAGGAAACCGACTGCTCGACAGAGGGAGCGGAGGCGGCATATTGCCAGATGGATGCCCGCCACCCGAGCAATGCTATTAAAGCCTCGTTGGATGTCAGATAAGTTACTCATCGTTTTGCCTGGTCGCCATGGTCTCCCAGTTGGAGTCCTCTCCAAGATGTGCGCTGCGCACTATGTGCATGGACGTTCTCTCCTCTCCTCCTCCTCTCTCTCTCTCTCTCTCTCTCTCTTCGCTCTCGCTTGTGCGCTCTCTCTCCGGTCGCTCTCTCTCCCTCTCTCTTTCCTTGTCGTGGCCCGGTCAGTGGTTACAACAGTCATATTTCATTAGACTGACTAGGCTACTGATTTCGTTTAGTGTGTTTTATGTTTGGGTTGCCGTGCATGAAGAAAGCTGTGCATTCATATTCTTGCTTTGGCACCTCATGTTCTGAGGTTAGATGTAGTGTTGTGATGAGGAAAAAGGAGCAATATCACATTTGTGGCTAGTAGAATAGCTGAATGGCTAGTGACTTGGGATAACCACAAGTCACAATGGCCAGCAAGCGGAAAAGTTAATGTCAAGACCTGACACACACACACACACACACACACACACACACACACACACACACACACACACACACACACACACACACACACACACACACACACACACACACACACACACACACAGCTGTGGTTGGTGAATAAGAGTGGTTCATCTCATGTGCCATAAGCAAAGAGCAGCCAAAATGGATGTTTTTATTATTATTATTTTTCTTTGTTTGATCTATGCATTTCCTGAAAAGAACCTTTGACATTTAGTTTATTAAAAAAGAAAGAATGCACTTCTTTGTCCGTGTGTTCATATATCTGTATGTCGTGCAGTATTTCACTGGAAATATAATAATTAATGAGGAAATGTCAGTGCCAGCACCCATCTTTTGCATGGGCCTTTGGGTTTCTCAAGCTGACTTGGTTGTTTTGAAAGGTAATATATAAAATGATGATGATGATGATGATTATTATTATTATAACACACACAAAATATTCAACATATTTTAGTTTTCTTTACTAGATGAAACAAATGTCATAACTAGGCCTATTAGTGCTACTTATGTGTTATTGTTGTTGTAATAACCGGCCGATGGGCCGTTGGGCCGAAGGTTCGGTGCCCCCCACCCCCCCACCATATCTCACTCCCAACAAACTTCAAAACTTGAGAGCCCTGCACACACACACACACACACACACACACACACACACACACACACACACACACACACACACACACACACACACACACACACACACACACAGTACAGTAAAGTGCCGTACTCACCCATGCACTTTGGCCAGTACGGGTCCCAGCGGCCATTGCTTGAGCAGACAGAGTTGATGTGTGAGCCACTGTCATAGTTACTGTCTCCCTTGGTGACGTTGAGGGTGTGCCCAAGTGGACAGCTGAGCTGGAGGGAGGCTCCGTCCTTGTAGCTGCTACTCACCCTCACCTGCCCGTTCACTAGGACCAGCTGCTGGGGCTTGGATGATGGAACAGGGCACGCACACTCTACTGTATAGGACAATAGAAAGTGGGACAGAATAGAGTTCAGGTAAGTAGAGTAGAGTTGAGTAGAGTATCAACCCATTTACTAGGACACACTGCTGGGACAGGGGTGAAAGAACAGGACACACATACTCTATTGGACAAAAGCGAGTAGTAGAGTACAGTAGAGTTGATTACAGTAGAATAGAGAAGAATAGAACCCCCCCTTATGAAAATGAACCATGGTTTGACTATGGTTTAAATATACCCTTACAAAAATTAAGCATGGTGTTACCACGGTTTATAGTTATTCATAAAATTACACTTAGCTGATGCTTTTAAAAAAAAATCTTAAGCGCGTCTTGGTGACAGTCCTTGGAAAAATGTGGGGTTAGGTGCCTTGCTCAAGGCAAGGTATAGGAAGAGATAAGAGTGGGTCTCTAAGCATGGCCGTAGCCAGCAAGTTGGGTTAACCGAGGTCCCGAAATGTTTTAATTTTTAAAAATATATTTGTTAAAAAAGTACATTTTTATAGGCCTACATGTTTATGTATAATACATATATTTATATGCATCCATGGTGTTTTGTTTTAATCTCTTGGACATGTTTGCCCTGCTCTCTGTGACTCGTTTTCTGTGGAATGGGTATATCAAAATTAACATGAAACTTTAAACACATTCATATCTAAAGGTCCCTCCAATTTAAACCCATAGCCTAATCCAGTGTTTCTCAACCAGGGTGCTGCACCCTGGGGTGCCACGGAAACGTGGCTGATAAATAAATGATGTCAGGCTATAATACATATTTGTCTGAATTTAAAAATGAATAGCCTACTTAGTCTGGAATCTTTCATCTGCCATTTACGCACAATATTAGGTCGCAGAAAGCTGCAACTTCAAACGTAGGCTAGCCTAGGTTGTGTGATGTCTCCAAATGTGTTAGTCTACTATCGGATGCGATGCCCTGTTACGGCTTGTTAGTTTGGGGTGCCTTCATTTTTTTAAATGAATTCAAGGGGTGCCTCGCATAAAAAAAAGTTGAGAAACACTGACCTAATACAATAAAGTCAATATGATTATTAATCTACCATCTTAAAGTAGGCTATGGGCATAGGCTAATGACAAAGTGGCCAAATGAGTCAAAATATCCGTTGAAGTCGGTAGACAGTCCCACGAGCTACACGAATATGTTTCTTCATTTGGATACTATTTTAACGGTAGTACAGCAAAAACAAAAAAAACAGTAGCCTATTTTCACTTACCAAATGATTTCTTGAAGTTGACATAGGCAACAAGTTAGGACTGTGGCGTGGTTGTTGTGGAGCCTGCTGCCTGTTATATGCCTATGTAAAACTAACAGCTGAACATTCTTTTCCTCGCATCGCCTGCACGCTTGTTATTATTATTATTTTTTTAGTAGTATTTCTGTACACGCAAAAGCGAAAGACGAAAGTCTATCAACACAGGCAATAATAACCCCTCCAATTTACAATCAAATTATTTTGATCTGACAGCCTGCTTTTAGCTGAGCTTAAGTTTGAATGTTTATTGGTTATTTTATGCAGCTGATGGCGTCAGTCGGTCTTTTTTTCCACTAGCCTATCTAAAACCAAATGACGGCTTATGACAGATAGTGACTTAGTTATCAAATGCCAACGTTGTCAAAGATAGCCTACTCATAACTCCTTATGCATATGCCTATGCTACTGTTTTAAAACTGTGCATCCATGTTGGCGACCTGTGTCTCAAGCAAGCTTGTTTGATGTCTGAATTGCGTTCTCTTCCACGACTCGCACCACTCGCGCGCAAGGCGCGCTTGTTCATTGCATGGGGAAAAAATATAAGCCTATTAGTGCAAACAGAGGACACCAGAACATCTTCAGATGAGGACATTTTACTGTGATTGACTCTGAAGAAGTCGTGACAACTCGAAACGTTAATCTTGTCACTTGACCAAATAAGCAGGTAAAAATCCACATCTGAAGACGCTCTGGTGACTTCCTTTTATGTCCTTTTCTGTCGCTTATTACAGACCTTCCGATTTACAAGTAGAACCCAATGGCTGGTTCTTTCAAATAATGACTCAGTTAAAACGGTTTCACAAAGTTGTGAAAGACATCCACCTATTGGGCCACTGTTTTAAAACGCTTGGCTTTATAGGAGACGTCTCAAGCGCCCAAGCGCAGCGTGGGCAGGCTTAATGGCCACGTTCCTGATGGTGCGTTACTGTGTAGGCTGCTATCTCTCTATTAATGAATCACTTGCACAAACAGAACACAAAGGCAAAATAGAACTCATAGACCACTAATCACTATTTGCAAAGCACGTTTCACAGAGGTTTTGAGTTTTGTGTGTTTGATTCATTTGGGCATATTTGGCGTTAAAAAAAAAAAATCTCGGACGAAATGAGCGAGGTCCGGACCTCGGTAACCTCAAATGTAACTACGGCCATGTCTCTAAGTGATCTCAGGAATCAAGGACTCCAATTACAAGTAGTGTAGTGGTGCTTACCCAAGTTGCGTCACACTACGCCTCTCCAAACACCACTGTCGAACCTGACTCACATGGCACGATAAGCCACACTTAATCCTCTCTCTCTATTTCTCGCTCACACACACACACACACACACACACACACACACACACACACACACACACACACACACACACACACACACACACACACACACACACACACACCATAAATGGTAATGTCTGGAATTCAAGATGTCTAGATGAATCGGAGTCTGTCTGATTGAGACCTCTTGCTACACCACACCCAAAACAACACACCCACTGGCTATTGGCAACAATTTCACGATACGATACACATCCCAATACAGGAGTCACAATATCATGCATATTGCGATACATGTGCATTCCGATACAAGGTCTTCAAGGTCATGGTCTTCTAATATGTCCTGATATTGTCCTGATATTTTAGGGTTTTTTGGTTATTCTTTTTTTTAATTTTTAAGAAAACAGACATGTATAACCAAATGTTACTTTTTTTCTGTAGAGCAACATTAGTGTAATGAATAGCACGCGCGCACACGCACGCACACACCACACACACGCACACACAGCTGGCTATCCCTCACTTCTCTGTCCAGATTCAGTGAGAGAGAGACAGAGAGAGAGAGAGAGAGAGAGAAAGAGAGAGAGAGCGATTACTGTACCCTGTGTACCAAAGGATGTACGTATTATTATACTGTCACATTATTATATTGTTTCACTAGTCTTCTCATTACAGGGTATTAGCCTGTTGTTTAATAATGTAGGCCTATGTATGCAAGTGTCGGAATAGGTGACTGTGAGCAAGTAGGTATTCAAACCAGGATACAAAGCCTGGATTTTGTTGCAACCTTCATTAAGTTATACGCACACGAAAATTAAAATCACGTGCAGACAGAAATTACATCCACGTGGATTTAAATTTAAAATGCCTAGCCTATTTGACGTTTCAAGGCGAATGTTTCTTTACATGAGTTAGGCTACATTGGGAACATCTGTGTAGCGCTAGGTAGGCAGCATAAACGGAAATACCACGGTAGGCTATAGCCTACTTCAGCGGGGACTGTAAACAGTAGAGCAGACGGCACAGCTGTACAGTAGCTATCGGACGGTGACGTGGTTGAAAGGGATATAGCTGAGACCAAACGCTAAAATCACTGCAAAAACACACATCTGCAGAACTTCAATTGGTCACTGAATGTTTGCGCCAATATGTAATATATCACAAAGTAATCTCTGGATAATACACGACCTTGTGTGTACCCTGCGTGCGCAAATTTCAAAACGTAAACATAACTCAACCAAAATGTTTACGCACCAGTAGTCCAACTGAACAATGCCAGCAGTAGTAGTAGACATGGGTTCGGGTTACGTGTTCTCGACATTTCCTCGCAGGACGCAGAAGGGGTCAAGTTCCAAGTTCACGTCTTAGGATCAAAACGGGGATTTTAATTCCGGTCTCGCGCCTCAAGATTACGGTGGCGATTTAGCGAAGTATGTAGCTCCAGCCGTAGGTGCGTCCACTACATTCAGTGTGCGTATGTGTGTGCGTGTGTGCAATCCGCCCCCGCAGTCAACTTTAACGCTGCCATCGAAGTTTAACTATGATGGTAAATTGTAATGTTTTCCATGAGCGTGCTCCTATGCCTGTCTGTCGGTGTTTTTTCGTCATGTTTTTTTCCTTCTTCATGTGATCTGCCCACTGACAGAGGCAACAGTGTGTGTGTGTGTGTGTGTGTGTGTGTGTGTGTGTGTGTGTGTGTGTGTGTGTGTGTGTGTGTGTGTGTGTGTGTGTGTGTGTGTGTGTGTGTGTCTGTGTGTGTGTGTGGCTCCTTAGGGTAGCCTATGGCTGACAAGAGTGTGTAGTGTACACATAGGCCTACATAAAGACATAAAGACCCTATAGTGTCAAACAGACCACAGTGTGTGGCTGCTTTAAACTGTAAACTTTGTAAAGGTAATGCAGTAATTGCTGTAAACTGTAGACTATGTGTGTGTGTGTGTGCGTGTGCGTGTGCGTGTGCGTGTGTGTGTGTGTGTGTGCGTGTGCGTGTGCGTGTGCGTGTGTGTGTGTGTGTGTGTGTGTGTAACTGTTTATAGTTTGATACTGAAATGGCAATGTATTCCATCTCTGCTAACAACTCTCTCTTTCAATATCTCTCCGGAGTTGATTCTCTCTCTCACTCTCTCTCTCTCTCTCTCTCTCTTTCTCTCTCTCTCTCTCTCTCTCTCTCTCTCTCTCTCTCTCTCTCTCTCTCTCTCTCTCTCTCTCTCTCTCTCTCTCTCTCTCTACATTTTATGTACAAAGTTTAAGTCTTGTGGTGCCCCCTCACTGGTCAAAAATTGTTGGTGCCACTGGGCCTTATGGATAATCCGGGCCTGCATCCAGGCTGTGATATCAGACACCTGTGCTGCCTTTGTATAAAAGAAGAGTAGGGTGCCCCTCATCAAGGCCAGAGTAGGGTGCATCTTATCTAAGACAGATTGGGACTGTGCATCCTGCGAAGGCCACACTGCGACACAAGCACACTCTCAAGGCTGCACTGATGTTATGTCTATTTTTCCCCGCACACCTCAGCTGACGTTGGAGATGGCCCATGGATCACTTAGCAGAGAAAACAGCGAAATGGTCAGTTTGAGGGATTTTTTTTTTTCAAAATATCTATCATATCTCACATGTAAAGTCGTGCAGGGGCTTATTATGGTTGAAGGCACCCAGCCCCATATTGCTCCAGGGACTATAACCAATACCTTGAACCTACAGTAGGCCTTTACCATAGTCAGCCATGCCATAGTGGTGAAGAATCTTTAAAAACATTCCATGATCCAGATCACGTGTTTCTCTTCCAACAACATTGAAGACACACCTTTTCACTTCTACTTTTAAATTTCACATTGGCACTTCCACTTCATTTTAATTATCAGTTTATCTTCTATTTTACATATTTTATCTTTTCTTCCCCTCATGTTTATGTTATTTTCAATTTTCATTCTACTTCTTTTCGTTATTTTAAAACATTTATTTTTATTGTACTTTTCCCCCCTTTGTTTTATTTTTGCATTTTAATTACTCTCATTACTCTCCTATTGTTAATTCACTGAAGCTTTGTTTACTTTCCCTATTGTTATGTATTTGTTTTTGATTGTAAAGTGTCCTTGGGTATTTTGAAAGGCGCTCAAAATAAAATGTATTATTATTATTATTAACATTCCAACAACAAAACTTTCCATCAACTCCAAAAATGTCACCAAAGTCCGCTCATAAGATTTTTAGTTATCCTGCTGACGGAAAAGCATAACCCCCTTGGCAAAGGTGATAATAAGTGTAAGCCCAACTAGGAATCTCCAAATCCCCTGGTCATTGAGCCACAACCTTCCACACCACACAAGTGCAAACTGCACACAACGAAATTGCATTTATGCCTCGCTCGTGCAAGGGGGCAGCCCCCAATGGAGCCCAAAGGGAGCAGAGCGGCGGGACAGTAGCATGCTCAGGGTACCTCAGTCATGGAGGAGGATGGGGGAGAGCACTGGTTAATTACGCCCTCCACCAACCTGGCCAGTGGAGTCGAACCAGCAACCTTTGGTCTACAAGTCTGACGCCATAACCGCTTACCAGTGACTGCCCTATAATAATAAAGGTGGAGGTAATAATAATAATAAAGATGCTGCTGGTAGGCAGCTGGACCAGAGATTCTTTAAGTATAGAGATATGCCAACATAATAGGTTTCTATGGGCACCTAACGCGACCAGGTTCCGGTCTGCCTAAAGGGCCGTGTCATAATGCTCCTACAATGAATAGAACAGTCCTTAGGTCTGCCTAGGTCTGCCTAAGGGGGGGCATAATAGAACCAGGAAACAATGGGCCAATGGAACCTCTCTCTCTCTACTCTCTCTGGCTGGACTCTACTGTCTCTTACTTCTGGATTCTGCTCTGAGCTTTGCTCTCTTCTCCTGGAATAAACAGGAAAGGAGATTCACGCCCCAAATGATGATTTCATGGAACACTTCAGACTACTACTTTCTCCCTCTCTCCAAGTTTGTGTGTGTGTGTGTGTGGGGTGTGTGTGTGTGTGTGTGTATGTGATGTACTAAAAGCAAGTCTATGAAAGTCAGTGTCTTGTCTGACAGGCTGTGTCTCTGAGAAACCAATGCCAATATCACAGTGGTTATCTGCCATGAGGGAAAAGGGCATTTCACTCAGCAGCTCTCTCACACACACACACACACACACACACACACACCCCTCTGAGTGACATAAGAGGGTGTGTGTGTGTGTGTGTGTGTGTGCGTGCGTGCGTGCGAGCTGGACAGTCAAATGGTCTTTTCCGTCATGGCAGCCAGATGACCAAAGCTTGAACGCACGCACGCACACACACACCCACACACACACACGAACCACCCCTTGAGTGACATAACTGTGTGTGTGTGTGTGTGTGTGTGTGTATGTGTGCGCTTTGCACTGCTTCAGACATTGTGAATGATGGAAATTCTGTCATAAGCATGTCAGTGAGGGGTCAGAGAGAGAGAGAGAGTCTGTCTGAGTGTGTGTTTGTGTGTGTGTGTGTGTTTGTGTGTGTGTGTCTGTGTGTCTGTGTGTCGTGGGATATGTAGGGTTAGGCACAATTAATTGATAATTCTGATGTTTAATCATGATTTGAGTCTCATCAAAATAATTGTTTAATTCATAACTGCACAGTAAATTTGTCAGTGTTGATTTTGCAGTGTTAAGGCTTATTAACACTATTGGAGTAATTCCAACACCAAATATGAGTAGCCATTTTTGTTATTTGCACCCGGGTTTGCCATTGTTGCTATTTGCACCCGGGTGTGAATAATCATTGTTGCTATTTGCATTCGGGTGTGAATAGTCATTGTGGCATGTATTGCATCTCTTTCTTTCAGGAGCTGCATACTGACACATAGAAACAGTAAAAATGCATGATGCGTTGCAGAGCAAGATACTGTATTGTAGATATTAGTATAAAGTAGTAGGTAAGTATAGGAAACGGAGCAACTGTGTTGATGGATGCTGGACTATAGTGTTAGATGGAACCGCTGTGCCATTTTGATTGGACAAGAGGAACTTTGTTGAGAATGAGAAAAAAAGATCCTCAAATAACTTCCAAAGAAAGAAAGTGGCAATGGATTGACACACAAACACAGGGCAGTGGCGACTCAGGTGGTAGAGGAGCCTGGTCAGCAAGTAAGAGGTTGCAGGTTGAAGACCCACTTTGCTTGACCCCATCGATGTGTCCTTGAGTAAGATACTTAACGCCAAATTGCTCCTGGTGGCAGGATAGTACCCTGCGTGGCAGTCACTGTCACCGGTGTGTGAATGTGGGTGTGAATGGCTAAATTTGAAGCATACAATGTAAAGCACATTGAGTGCTCGAAGGAGTGGAAAGCACTATTCAGGAGTGGGGAACCTTTGTTATTCGAAGGGTCGCTTCAAATTCCTCCAAGGGCCGTAAAATTCCAAGGCCGTACTATGAACACAAACCAGGATTTCCCCCTGCTTTTTAAGGGCTCTGCATACTTTACGTGCGTAACTTGGCGCATTTGGCACGAGAACCATTAATGACGTCATCACTTGCGGCAGACTATTCATGCTTATAAACGCCAGTTGTGCCACAAATGCAATTCTCCCCAGACCAGCGGGCGTCACTGTTGAGAAAAGGAGAATAACTGAAGGCCGGCAAGAACCGCGCGAGGAACAAAGAAAGCATACACTATGCCACCAGTGCTGTCACGTGAGTTGATAGCGCAAGTGTGCCAGCTACGAAATGAAATCGTATTGAATATAGAACGGTATATATGCATCGCAGAGCGAGGAGGAGGCAAAAACAGAAGAGACGGTGGAACGTTCGTCCTTTGCACCAGAACAGAGAGGAGACTGGCGAGTTCTTTGTCCTTGTTCTGCCAATGACACAGATTGATGAGGAGAAGCACTTTGGCTACTTCAGAATGACAGTTCACCATAGTTCATCATTCATAGTAAACGTAGGCATGTAGAACAATAACGTATCAACGACAGGACGACATTCAAGGGCATAGCACCTGCAGCAGGTCTATAGAACAATATGCCTGCCGGTCTTGTCGTCACACCCCCTCGTTCACACATCCTACCTGCCCAGTATTCATATTAAAACATATACATGAAGTCTAGAACAAAAAAAATGGCGCGAAGGCAGAAGCCTATATGGGCTATTGAAACTGTCGTACAGTGTCTCAAAACAACCCCACGAGAAATTAATGTCGGCTTATTTTCGCCTGGCACGTAGCCAATGCATTTTACATAGGCCTATAAGCGAGCTCACAGTATCTCACAACAACCCCACGAGAAATTCATGTTGGCTTTTTTTCCTCAGGGACGTAGCCATTGTCTTTCTTGCCATAACATTTAACAAGTTAGCTCATAAACAGTGTCTCACAACAACCCCATGAGAAATTAATATCGGCTTATTTTCGCCATATCTCATTTCACATTTAACATTTTGACGGGTTGGTTTGCCGTCTGTGTCACAAAGGAATAGATAACCAAACACAGGTTGTAGTTCTGAGGAGGTTTACTGCCAATTTGACGCAAATTGACGCACATGTTTCAAATAAGTGTGAAATACGAATAAGAAAAAAATATATAGGCTATATACAAAGTACAAAAAAAGAGCACACTGGCAGCCTGGCCAAGAGGCATAGCCTACAAGAAATTAGAGTCTTGTTGAAATCACTGGAAGGATCTTCACGGCATCCTCTTGCCCTCTTCGACGAGAGCGCAGACCCTCCTCATCACTTCGCCCCGGTTGTGTGGCTTGACTTCGGTTTCGACGATCTTTGCAGTCTTTGTGGCAATCTTGTCCCAGTGCTTTCTATTTGCCGTGTCGTACAGGTGAGGACACTGCCTGACCCACTCGGTCACCTCTCTCTCTTCCTCGTTGATCCTGCTCATTCTTCCTGTTGTTTCTGTCAGCTGTTTCTGCTTTGGCGTACGCCAAGTTAGGAAAATCCTCTTCTGCACGACATTGCGCCGCGCGCAGAATTTTGAGCTCGCGCCGGGGGGCGTGTCGCCATTTTGGGTCTCGCGCCATCATCGCGAGTGAGGTATGAAGGAGGTTAGCGCCAGTCACGCCAAGTATGAATACGCCTTTAGGTCTACTGTATATTGAAGACGACCACCTTTACAACAGACCTGAACCTCTCTAGATTCCCTGAAATATAAGTTAATTCTATTCAAATGTTTTTTTAATATGATTCCTTTACAAAACATGTCATATTTCATGTGAAGCT
>NC_085866.1:29045518-29060518 GCF_034702125.1 Engraulis encrasicolus | reverse complement strand
AATAATACATATCTGAGACATAAACATGTGCCAAAGTGTTGTTTTCTACTGATTTTGTAGACATTTAAGTGGCTGGGGTCAAATTGACCCCAAGGATCACGGATGTTCCAAAATTTGAGGGTAACAGGAGGGTTAAGGTCTATATTGCAGGCGGCCACTTTACAACAGACCCCACTTTCACTATGTCCCCGGAAAGTATAACTTAATTTTATTGCAAATGTAATTTTTACAATTTCTTTACAAAACATGCCTCATTTCATGTGAAACTGCATAACATTAAAATTATACTGGGGGCCCCGGATATGATGGCCTCAATGGTCGTAAACACCCCTGGTTCCCCACCCCTGGCCTAAACCTATGCCCATTGCACATGGACCAAACCATGGGAAAGTCCCTCCCCACTGCTACACACTGTTGAAAGTTTCCCTTGGCACTTTGGGTAGACAGTGACCAGCCTTAGTGGTATTGTGATGGGCGTATTGGAGAAGTTTCCTCCTACACACACACACACACACACACACACACACACACACACACACACACACACACACACACACACACACACACACACACATACAGTACTAGCATGCTATTCTTAGCCTTTATAATATCTTTCTGCCTCTCACAACAAATGATTTGTGACTGTGTGTGTGTTTTTGCCATTTGAAGATGAGGAAAAAGTCTGCTTCAAACCAGGATTTCTTTGCTCCCACTTTTTTATTTTTTAGGTAACGTTTCGGGTGACCACCCTTCTTCAGACGTTTGTGTTTTTGCCTTTTAAAACACACACTGCCAAAACACGTTAATAGCCAGTTTGAACAGTATGACTGATTTTTTATTCAGATCTTGTATAAACCTCCCCCACCCCAGATGGTGGTGAACTGGCCTTGGTCTGACTCTCTGTTGATACTTTTAAGTTGGCCTTTGTCTGGTTGATGTCAGTTTTAAGACTCAAGATTCAAAGATTCAAAATGCATATTGTTTAACATATCGCCATTATAAAATGTGATAGCTACTGTGTGTGGGTGTGTGGGTGGGCGTGTGAATTGTTTGAGAAATGAATCGTCTGTATTTCCACATCTAATCTCAAGCCAGCCTTGGCCTTGAATTCTGCTGCTGTTTTCAGTCTGACAGATAACTGCGGCGCCATTTACGGTATATGCAATCCGGGTACTTTGATAAATGACTATTTTTCTTACTCACCTTCAACAAAATATCATCAACATCAGCAAAATCTGCATATATGCTGCTGAGAAATATGTTAAGTCTGGGTGCGATTCATTTTTTCTGTGTTTATATTTTAAAAAATCACCACTTTTGTCACCAGAGTTGGAAAATTCGTTTTCAGATGAAAAAAAAGTATGTATAAACTAACTGGGTACGTTTAATATATGTTCACATTGAACATTGGACTTTTCAGGAAGTCCCTTTCTGTGACCTGTGACAACATGTGGATGTCAGACAGTATCCTGGCACTTTCTGCTTTATTTAGGACTCTTAAAGTGGTGGTTCGCTATTTTAGACATTAAGCCCTGTTTCTGTGACTTCTGGGGTGAAGTAGAGATGTTCTCATCACAATTTTGACAATTGGTGCTGAACGGAGCATTTGGATATCCAAGACTGCAGGCCCCCCACCTTTACATTGACTCCAATGGAGCACTCAAGCAATCGATTATAAAATGGCATTAAACTTTCGTTTGAAAAGACATGGAACTCACCGTGTGGTCAGTGGGTGACAGTGATAAATTGACCCGAAAGTTGCAGCGAAATATGCCTTCTAACTGTTGTTTAGCATTTGGCGGACCTATTTTTCCCCTGATGCCATTGAATAGCAGTAGACATCCAGCCAGTAGGTAGCTATAGTGAGTTGTTTGTGTAGACATCAAGGAGCGAGGTAGAACGGCTGTCTTTGAGCGGGACTGGCTACAAAAACTACAGCTTGCATACAAACCATAGATAGTAACGTAAACAAACACACCCCCATTTCCGGTCGCGCGGAGTAATACTAGTCAAACCAATACAATCAATGAAGACGGACAATAATGATAATATATCTTCTCTGGAAACGTATTTCGCTGTGATTTTCGAGCCAACGTATCGCTACCCACCTCTGACCACTCGGTGAGTTTCATGTCATGCCATTTTATGATCGATTGCTTGAGTGCTTCATTGGAGTCAATGTAAAGGGGGTGGGGTGGGGGGCTGCAGTCTTGAATACCCAAATGCTCCGTTCAGCACCAAATGTCAAAATTGTGATGAGAACATCTCTACTTCACCCCAGAAGTCACATAAACAGGGCTTAATGTCTAAAATAGCGAACCACCACTTTAAAGGGAAAGCGTGGACACAGACAGACGCACACGCACACGCACACGCATTAAGAGCTTACCAGGGGGCTTACCGGCAAATAATCTGATTTTCTTGGTTTGCCTCTCATTAAAAACATGGTCAGTCTGTAATTCTTATGGTGTATTCAAACATGGAGAGACAAAACATCAGTATTTGTACATATCTGAATGTGCAGACATTTGTAAATATCTCAATGTGGATTAGTTTGCACATATTGTAATATATCCTGATTTGATTTGCCACTCAAAGCTGTTCACGTTTCATTTGTTGCTAAATATAGAACATATTGTGACAGTGTGTGTGTGTGTGTCTGTCTGTCTGTCTGTCTGTGCCAGTGGGTGTAATGTGTTTGTGTGTGTGGTTTCATGCGTTGGGTGTTTAACGGGCTTGTGTCATTCTTGTGGCGTAGACTAAACCCCTGCTGCTGGGAAACACCCACCTCCCAAGGGCGTGTGTGTGTGTGTGTGTGTGTGTGTGTGTGTGTGTGTGTGTGTGTGTGTGTGTGTGTGTGTGTGTGTATGTGTGTGTGTGTGTGTGCGTGTGTGTGTGTGAGAGAGAGAGAGAGAGAGAGAGAGAGAGAGAGAGAGAGAGATTGTTCAAACACACGCACCTGCATTCCCGCACGCATGCACACATGCAGACACACACACGGACACACACACACACACACAAACACACACACACACACACACACACACACACACACACACACACACACACACACATGCACACGACACACACACGTGAAAGGAGCAAGACCAGGCGAGATGAGTGGCAGATATAGATCTTTATCAGGCCATTCACAGCCATGACACGAGACAAGAATAAAAATTATAATCATAATCATAATAATAATAATCATAATCATAATAATAATCATAATAACCATGATGTTATTAGGCAACAGCTGATGGGATAAGCTGGGCGACTCTCTCGCCGCCCACATCGCAGGAGAACAGAAATAACGACACCAACCTAGAGACATGACACGGGACTAGTAGGAAGTATGGGGGATTAGAAAACTAAGGGCGTGTGTCTGAGAGTGTGTGTGTGTGACTCTGTATGTGTGTGTGTGTGTGTTTCTGTGTGTGTGTGTGTGTGTTTCTGTGTGTGTGTGTGTGTGTTTCTGTGTGTGTGTGTGTGTGTTTCTGTGTGTGTGTGTGTGTGTGTGTGTGTTTGTGTGACTCTGTACGTGTGTGTGTGTGTGTGTTTCTGTGTGTGTGTGAGTTCGTGCGTGCGTGCATGCGAAGGATGGACTCATCGGATGGAAAACCTCCAAAAGGCAAAGACTTACTAACTCCTCTCTACAAACACCCCATACTTATCTCCTCCCAGTCCCAGTACAACACTTGAGCCCGCAGACAGTCACCCAGAGCTCATACCCCTCTCTATGACACTCAGGATTAGGGCCAAAACATACCAAGGCGGAACGGAACGGTCGCGGGACGAACGCAGTCTTTCTGCTTAGTTTCGGACGGTGTGTTTTTCTCTGCCTTTCACACTGACTGCGTCGGCGTGTGCGACCAGTCCTGTTCAAAAAACTCCCACAGCTAAAGCTAGCGTGCTACTTTGCCATTCATTTGAATGAGACACCGCCGGTCGCCGTCGTGAAAAATACGCTCGAGTTCTATTTTCCAAATGCAGCCCGGCGCGGATATGTTTCAATGCATTTTCACCGACGCCGGTAAAAAACGCGGCCGTTCCACGATGCTTTACCGCTCTGGTGTGTAAGACCCCTTACTGTATAATACTGTAGGTACACAATCAGCTGTGCTTGATTAGATGTACATGAAAACTGAAAGAAAAGTCCGCGATACCAAGCTCCTGTTTCTCTTATGTGACGTTTTGGGGTGCTCTTTTTGAGACAGATGTGCGGGTTTTTCTGTTTTTGACTACTTGATTAGATGTACAACACTATGTTTACAGATGCCAATTCCTAAATGGCTAGTATAGAAAAGGGGTGTCTGTACAGGGTGGGGAGACAAATTTAACAGAAGTGGCCCTCTCCCAGTACACCCCTGAAGCTCACCGTTACCCATAGTAAAACCCCTGCCAAAACACCCCTTACCCACGCAGTCACTCATACATCATCTTATATACCATCATTAAATATCATCATATATCATCTACTATAGGCCTATATAGGCCTACTCTTACAAACTCACTTTTGATCAAATCCCTAACCACACTACCCTCAACCTCACAATATACTGCACATATAAAATCTGTCCAATATACACCTGAAGTCACCAGTGGTCAAATCCCTCCCAATAGGCCTACACCCCTTACCCACACACTCACTGATATACGGTTTTATAAAGTCAAGTCCCCAACCATACAGTACTACCTTCCAGCTCACAGTTTACTTACAGCATGTGAAAAAAAAACCTGACAGGGTTGGACTGGCAATCTGTCTTACAGGGCAGGGTAATCTGGGATACAGGCAGACAGTCATCAGGGGCCAATGCTTTTCTTTGTTTGTTTGGTTTAGTTTGCTCGCTTCACATTTTACCACTAGAGACCAGCCCACAATTTAAATGGGGCTGCTCATCTGTGATTGAGCCCATCATAATTGTAGAATGGCGGTGGGGGTGAGGGGCTGGTCTATGCCAAAAATGCCTGTGATGGTTAGTGGTCTCAGTCCAGCTCTGATCTCTGCCCACACAACCCTCTGGCTCACAGTATACTCATACTCTTTATAAAACCGCACAACCTTACAATATACTTTACATTATAATACATTGCACTTAGCTGACATTTTAGTCCAAAGCCACATAGTTATTTACAGGGTATTGGTTACAGTCCCTGGAGCAATGTGATGTTAGGTGCATTGCTCAAGGGCACCTCAACCTTGGGATGAGGTTACAAGTGGAAGAGTGGGATTCGAACCGGCAACCCTCAGATTTAAAGGCTGTCTCCTTAAACATTAGCCACGGCTGTCCCTTCTTACCCTATGTCCCATACTTACCAACATTATGTCCAAACCATGACTGCAGTCAGCAACCATAATTTCTGCAGGGATTCGCTTTTTTCTTCTGAACAAGAGCTGCGCTGTGTAGGGTTGTGGCCAGAGTAGGTATTGAAACTATGCTGCTCTTTGAAACTGTGCTGCCTATTGCCAAATATTACATTTTCATGAATATGTACTAAGTAATTAACTAATACTCACTGGTATGACCAAAATACAGCTACAAGTTTTGCAGCTAAAACTGTCTGAAAAATGTACAAAAAAATATATATTATTATTGTTATTATGTCTAAAAATAGGGCCCCACGAGGGTGCGGGGTCCACTGGGAAATGCCCGCTATGCCAGATGGCCCGTCCAGCTCTGCCCTCAGTCTGTCCCTGTTTCCCCATAGCTTGTCTCTGTCTTTCCGTCTGTTTCTCTATGTTGTTGTGAGTGTGTTAACGTGTGTGTGTGTGTGTGTGTGTGTGTGTGTGTGTGTGTGTGTGTGTGTGTGTGTGTGTGTGTGTGTGTGTGTGCGTGTGCGTGCGTGCATGCATGCGTGCATGTGTGTGTGTTTGTGTCAGTGTGTGTGTAGCCATGTCTCTGTCTGGGATGTGTGTGTGTGGGAGATGCATGTGTGAGAGTCAATAATGAGAATTTGTGCTTTGAAGAAGGACCAGGTTGTAACCATGTTTATAGTGATTATAGTGTGTGTAAATATTGTAGAGTGTAGGATTGTACAGTGTGTGGGACTGTGGAGTGTTTGGGATTGTGACGTTTGTATATTGCACAGTGTGTAAGACTGTACTGTGTTTAGGATTGTACAATGTATCTGTACAGTGGGGGTAGGTTCATCGGTATGTAGCTGCATATTTCTGGGATTGTAAGGGTATGAGGGTTTGTAGGATGAATTTGTAGGATTGCAGGGTAGTCTATAATTGTGTACATAATACATCATTTGTCGGGCGTATCTAGTGTGTTTAAGTTGTATATTTCTGGGAATCTAAGGAGTAGGATTGTAGGATAGGCTAGCCTATAGTATTTGAAAACATTGCTGGAGATGTGTGTAGGCTTAAAGCACATGTTTATGTCTGTCCGTCGGACGGTCGGTCAGTCTGTCTGTCCGTCTGAAACACTTTCTTTCAATTGTCATTCCCTCCTGTGTCCACAAGGCGGCAGTGCGTAGACGGACACATCTTTGTCCGCCTGTTGGACTTGTTAGTTGAGAAGGAGGACTGTGCACATCCCAAGTTAAGCTTAAGGACAAAGGCTGACACAAGTTTAAGGGGTCTGCACATAATAGCTTTTGTTCCACAGCAGAGCACTTAGATCTGCCTCCCTACTAGACGTATGTCTGTGTGTGTGTGTGTGTGTGTTTGTGTTTGTGTGTGTGTGTGTGTGCGTGCGTGCGTGCGTGGGTGCGTGCATGCATCTGAAATGGCTTTCAGAGGAGCCTATGAAGCAGCCAATTGCTAAATTATTTTGGATAGTAACGGACCAATAGCAGAGCCTGTATGTGTAACATGTGACAGGTATAAGCGACCAATCAAAATCGTTCTCTGCACACTCTTACAATACACATATACAGTAGGTACAGTAGGTAGTCTAACGACCATGGCCATAATCCTGCTCTTATAAAGTACATATCACATAGGAAACACAAACAGATCAACAGACAAACAAACTAGGGCTGTATCTCAAAGTCAAGGATCCTGGCCTTGCTAGGTAGTGAAATGCCCAGTGATCAGATATTGCGCGGAGTTCACCAATCACTGGGCGTTTCACGTCCTAGCAAGGCAAGGATCCTTGACTTTGAGATACAAACCAAGCCAAGAGCAGAATACCATCCACAGAATAGTGAAAGGCCTTCATGAACCTCATAGCCAGCGATGCCAAAAGTAAAATGAAATAAAAAAGAAACACAGTTTCCCTCCAACACAGGCAATTTATCTGAGTAACCAGTAGACCTGTGTACTTTCGATCAGCTGATGCGGTTTGGATGAAGTTTGTGGTGGGTGCTTGTCAGGTTTTGTCAGTGCTTTTCGGTAACAGCACAGTCTATCTACCTCATTAGGTACAATGGAGTAAATGGTGTCACTGCTATAATATAATGTGCTGGTGTTGTACTTTAACTTTTACTTTTACTATTTGACACCTACTAATAGCGCTGCATTAATAGTATGGGTGAATGGGCGTATAACCCCAGAGTTTATTGTGTATAATTGTGTGTGTGAGTGTGTGTGTGTGTGAGTGTGAGTGTGAGTGTGAGTGTGAGTGTGTGTGTGTGTGTGTGTGTGTGTGTGTGTGTGTGTGTGTGTGTGTGTGTGTGTGTGCATATGTGCGTTTGTGTGTCTGTGTGCATGTTTGCCGGTCTGGTGGTGTCCAAGGGATATCAAAGATTGAGGGGCTTCTGAGACACAACTACAATAGCTCAGACAAGACCCAGGTTGGTTGGAACAACAACACCAACAATAACATCAACAATAACAACAACAACATCAACAACAACAATAACAATTACAGCAACAGGGAATGTGACAGCTGCACTGAGAAGCCAAACTATGGCCAAATATTACAAAATATACTATTAACAATATTCACAGGTGCGCCAAAGGCTCCCACACACCACTTAGTCTTGTCTCACACAACGCCTTGTGCTTTTCACGCTTGTAGTTTACTTTTGTGTTTTGGTTGACGGTGTGTGTGTGTGTGTGTGTGTGTGTGTGTGTGTGTGGGTTGGTGTGTGTGTGTGTGTTATACAAAAATCTACATTTTTGTTGTATATTTTTAAAATGTAATATGGTGTGTGTAGTGTGTGTGTGTATGTGTATGTGTGTGTGTGTGTGTGTGCGCGCGCACGTTTGCGTCTTCAGGCTGTGCTATTGTAAATGCTGTGGTGTTGTGTGAATACGCAGAGTCAGAGGGGCGTTGTGCTGTTGCTATGGCAGCACTTGTTGACTCTGATAGCATGGCTTTGGCCTGGGAGTCACTCAGGGAATTCTGGGTAGTGTAGTGTCTTTCCCGAAAGGGTGTATACATGTAATCAAAGAAGTAGTGTCTTTCGCTAAAGAGCGAATACATGAGTAAGTAAGTAAAGTAGTTTTTCCACACAAAGGCTTGAGGCTAATGTCGTCTTTTCTGCAGGGAAGGTAGAGTGGGAGTTGGTTAGGCTTTTTTTCAGAGTTCTCGAGTAATGCACTTTCTATTCCGAGTGGGTTGGTGGGAATTGTAGTGTCTTGGAGAGGGGGCTTGTGGATTCTGTGGTGTCTTTGAGAGCGCTTGGGGTTGCAGTACTTTGAGAGAAAGTCCGTTGGATTCCAAAAGAGTTGTAGGTTCGAGAGGGAGGCACGTTCCGTGGGGGTGGGGGGGTGGAATTTAGCTGAGAGTTCTAAACAGGTAGGTATGTGCTCGCAGATCCGAACACCAGTGGCAGTTAGGAATTTGGACACATGCACGCACGCACGCACGCACGCACGCACGCACGCACGCACACACACAGACACACACACAAACACACACACACACACACACCTCAGATAAGGGTCCAAACGCAGCAATGTACACAGGATACAGGATCTTTCTCTCTCTCTCTCTCCCACACTCACGCACGCACGCACACACACACACACACACACACACACACACACACACACACACACACACACACACGCACGCACGCACGCACGCACGCACGCACGCACGCACGCACACACACACACACACACACACACACACAACATCATCTCGTACAGCCTCTCGCAAAAATAAAACAACAGGCACCATACTTTATATACATCACAGTTTGAATAAAGCTGTCCATTGAGAAACCCATTATCCACAGACACACAGTAGGCCTACAGACACAGACACACACATACACATCAACTTGCATTTGGAATCTATGGACCTTAATAGGACGTTATACTATACAACACCATTTTGCAAGGACAGAGGGACACATTTAGCTGAGAGATGTTGGATGAGTTTGGTGTGTGTGTGTGTGTGTGTGTGTGTGTGTGTGTGTGTGTGTGTGTGTGTGTGTGTGTGTGTGTGTGTGTGTGTGTGTGTGTGTGTGTGTGTGTGTGTGCAAGGGTATTGCATATTTCAGAGTAAGTGTATGTGTGTGTGTGTGTGTGTGTGTGTGTGTGTGTGTGTGTGTGTGTGTGTGTGTGTGTGTGTGTGTGTGTGTGTGCCATATGCGTACATATAATCAAAATGATATTTCTCTTACACACAGTGTGTCACTCCACCTGTAAACATCCCCTTTCATGCACACACCTCTTCTGATAAACACCCTCCCAGTTGCTCAGGTGCCCCGATGTCAGTCATATCCACCTCATTATCCATCGTTACCAGGACGACGCCATTGCTGTTACTGTTTGGTTAGCAGTTAGCTCATGCTAAATCGTCCTGAAGGGCAATGGGCCGCCTCACAGGAAGTAGCAGACAGGAAATGGGTGGGGCTAGTGAGCAGGGCTAGTGGGCATGGTAATAAGATGGAAAGGCCCCACTTTTTCATCGAAACCAACTCTCATTCACACGCGCGCACACACACACACACACACACACACGGGTGAGTGTGGGGTAGTGTGCATCCTATGGTCACACACACACACACACACACACACATGAGCGAGTGTGGAGGAGTGTGTATCTCCTGGCCAGAGTTCCAAAACTGTACGCCATGTCAGTCAACCCTCAAAGAGGGGTGTGGGGCCTTCAGCAGTCAATCACGCCAAAGACGCCCCACCTCTTCCTCTTCCTCTTCCTCTTTCTCTTCCTCTTCCTGTCACAGTCGGCCAATGGTTTCACAGGGCGGAGACCTTGACCACGCCCTGCATCGAGGCAGGAGGGGTGGGGTTGGGGGTGGGGTTGGGTGCGTTGGTGTGTGGGTGTGCGTCGCCGTCGGGGGTGGTTGCCGGGGGAGTCGGCATGGTAACGATCGCCGTGGTGATCTGCCCCCCTGGCTGGCAGTTGCCTCGAGACGGACACTCATCTGGACGCATGTTTAGACTGGAGCGACTGCAGAGAGAGAAGAGGGGAAAGAGAGGAAAGGAGGATGAGGTGGAGGATGAAAAGAGAGGGAGAGAGAAGGGAGGTGGGGGTAGAGAAAGACAGAGAGGAACGCAAAATTAGCTTCACTAGATGGCGTGTGTGTGTGTGTGGGAAAGAGAAAGACAGAGAGAGAGAGAGAGAGAGAGAGAGAGAGAGAGAGAGAGAGAGAGAGAGAGAGAGAGAGAGAGAGAGAGAGAGAGAGATGGTTTGAAACAGCTGTGTGTGCTTGACAAAGAGCAATGAGTGAATGAGTATTGAATACTGCTGACACCCAGTGGTTACAAGCAGAAGTGCAGTGGTGCCTGCAACTAAAGAACAACAAACCCGAAGAAACATTAGAGAACAGAAGAGGCTGGGCCGGATTATCCATAAGGGCCAGTGGCACAGTGCCCAGGGGCACCAATCATCTACAGCCAGTAAAGGGGCACCATATGACAAAAATCGTACAAATATTGTTCATAAAGTGGGCACATGCAATGTGTAGTGCCCGGGGGCACCACAGTGTCTTAATACGGCCCTGCGAAGAGGAGAGGAGAGGAGTAGAGGAGATTGGAATAGGGTAGAGAAGAAGAGAGCAGAGAAGAGTTGCGTAGAATTGGGTAGTAGAGTAGAGCTGAAAAGGTTCTGAAAAGTTACCCACTGAGTGCCAAAATGCATTGAAAATCTGCTTCTTCCGACCTTTAATCCTCAGAACTCAATGGACGTGCCGGCGCATCGAAACATGACTCACGCCACTCTGACACAATTTGTAAACAACAATACCATAACTGGAAGTCCAACCTGTGTTTTTTAGCCTGAATTGTGTGTATTAGGATGTATCATAGCCCTCCATTCTCACGAGTAAGGCCTACACATCAAACACTATGAAATCGCCTATATTGTACTGCACTATAATGGCAATATTTTTTGTTGCTTTAGTGTAGATCATGAAATGTGATTTCATTTGTTACAGAACATATGTGTTTACAATCTTAGCAAATACTCATTTATTATTGCTACTGCTGAGTAAAATGATATAAAATACTTGATAGCACACCTCTCTGAAGCCCTCATTAAAAGCCTGATACGTAAAAAGTCACAAAATACGCTCTGAGCTCTAAGGGTTAAAAAAGTATTTTCCACTGAAGTGATGAATGTAGATTTTTCATATGTGATGTAGGGGATATTTAAGTATCAATAAAAAGGGTGAATCCTTAATATTTCTATTTCTTTTATGTTTAGACTTAGACTTAGACTTAGACTTCTTTATTGTCCATTAAACATACATGAATGGAAAATTTGCTTTGGTGGTGGCACAAGACACACAAGACAAACACACATCGAAGTCAACACAATAAAGAATAAATATATCTATATATGTGTAGATAATAAGAGAAGATAAAACCTGTGGAATAAATTGTTCTCAATACTCTATCCATGTCACTCAGTTAACATTTTTAAAACTATTTAAAATTTAGCATAATACTGCTAAGAGGAGCACACAGAGCTTCTATGCTGAGTTACGATGCACTGTGTTGTATACAATTTAAAATTAGCCCGTTGTTAGACATTTCATGGATTCCATAGATGGAATTACCATGAGTGTTTCTTTGCTATACCAAATATGTGGTGCTAGAATCACAGTTGTATCAAAGTTGACAGTAAAGGGTAAGGAAAGACAGTTGTAGCTGCTAGACTGCTGTCTTGACGTAACAAGCGGTGAGTGACTGTAATTTCCTATCAAAATAATTATCAAGAGATTTAGATAAGACAACAGAAGAGGGATTATCTCAAACTGTGATAATTTCGTATGTGTAACACTGATATGAGTCCATGACCTGTTTAAAGTTGCCCGTTAATAAGGAGCGTTTCTCAGAATCATTGGTGGTGATGTAGCTTTTATGTATCTAAATTGTACCTAAATTGTTCTTGATGTACCTTATTATTTTATGCTACATACTTTTACCATGTGTTGGACATTGTTGTCAGTGATGCAGTACCCTGCGCCTAGATGTCTTTGTTTATTATCTAAATTTGCTTTGTTAACCTTCTTACTATTTTATATCTACATATTTTTACCATGTGTTGGACAATGCTGTCTGTGTAGCAACTGCACACTGTACCTTTATGTCTTTGTTTACTTTTCGCCACTTTTAAGGCATCTTAGTTTTTGCTATATCTTATTTTACCTTATGTTGGACAATGCTGCTATGATATGTAAGGAAAAACGGACGACGAGGTGTCCTGATATCAAGGGAAATAATGGGCGAGGCGGAGCGTTCTAACAGCCCGACGGCGCAGCCTGTTCGCTTCACCAAGTCCATTTTCCCCTGATATTGGGACACCTCGAAGGCCGTTATTCCGCTTATCACCCGGTTACCAGCATTTAAGTATTACTTTATTAATATGTTAATAAGGCTTTGGAGAAGTAGATTAACCACTGTGCGTGGTTCGTTGCTATGGGCACCACTTCCTAATCTAGTGAGACGCGCCTTTTTTGGAGACGCGCGCAGAACATTGGGGCGACCTGACAACCAAATGCGATAGAACGAATGACAGTACTAGGTATGTGCACAGAAAGCATATGAAAGTAAAACCTCCCTAACACACTGTATACTGTACCATGTGTGTGCCTATGCATGTGTGTGTGTGTGTGTGTGTGTGTGTGTGTGTGTGTGTGTGTGTGTGTGTGTGTGTGTGTGTGTGTGTGTGTGTGTGTGTGTGTGTGTGTGTGTGTGCGCAGCCTGATCTCCAAAAATTCCGTGCTCCTAGACACGGATGTTAAGGACACGAAATCCGTGTCCAGGAGCATGGATTTTGCCAAAATTCCGTGCTCCTGGACACGGAATTGTTTTTCCGTGCTCCTGGACACGGAATTGTTTTCTGTGATGGGCACACAGAAGTGCTTTCTTTGGGTATTACCACAGCACTGTGTTAACTGTGTTAATCAGAAAATACATACCAAATGCTAATCCTAAACAAAATAATGCTATAACAATTGAAGTTGTGCCCTGACCAAAACATTCCCTAACCTTAACCTGTCATTAACTCATTGGCTGCCAGCCATTTTCATAAAAGAGTACCTCAGAGTGCCAGAGATTTTTCAGCATTTTGGGCGTTTTTTGGAGGCTCACAGAAAATTGAGTTCTGTGTCTATGTCAACACCATACCTATCAAAACACAGATTAGACGCTCATCTGTCATCAGAAAAAAACGGTGTCTCTCTACCCCTTTCCGCTCTTTCATAATCATCTGTTGAAATTAAGTGGAATTCGCCAAAATGCTGCTTTCTAGCCAAAAAGCTGAGAAAACGCCATTTGAAGTAGAACTATAACTGCAAACGTTTTTGCCCATAATGGCATCGTCCTAATAACTCCAAACCTATCAGATGCTATTACAGAGTCTTCTGTCATCTGTAGCCTGAACAAAAGATCATTTGTATGACCTTTTCAACCCAATATACTGAAATATAACGGGGGTGGACTCGAAAACAAGGGTGTTTTGGTTTAGTTGCTGGCGCGCAGAATGGATCATGACAGCAGGTGCCACTAACTCCGGGAACTCCCTCCCTCTCCCTCTCCCTCTGATTGTGCTCTCTCTCTCTCTCCCCTCGTTGGAGAACGAATCACAGCTGGTTTATTTCCTCCAGAAATAGTACCGTGTTGTGTCTTGTGGGGGAGGGAGGCAGGTAGGCAGGCAGCTCCGCTTAGCGTAGCTTACTGCAGCTTCTTTGGCAGAGCGGACAATTTGCAGATTGATGATTACTGTCATCATGGTTCTGCTATAGTGATCTTGTCATATATTGTTCAATGAATTTTCTTTTGATAAAGTACTGATCACATATCCAACATTTCACAAGCCGATTGGAGTGGTGAAGGCTAGCTGGTCTGAGGCTAACAATGCTTTCTCATGTGAGCTGAAAGCATCTGACCAGACACAAAGGCTACTCTGTTCCAAGAATCTGCAACCCCCCTGTCTTTTTTGATGATACAGTAAGCTGATCATACTATACAGATCCATAAAAAATAACTGTAGAATGAGTAAAAATAGTTGACTTACCAAGGCTCCTTTATTTAGGCTTAGTTGTAAGTTGTTAGCGATTTCGTGCTAGCTAGCTAGCGTAGCAAACTTTCCCAACTGAGGTGACACATCACCACTAGTCCCGTGCATTCTCCTGTTAGATGATATTTTGTAAGCATCATCCTGATGTTGTGTAGGCTGATCACATTATCCACAATGAAAGGTTACCACACAGATCATCTCATGGTGTATTTTGGGCAAGCTAGGTACAATGCCTTCTAGCTAGATAGCAACAGGGGCTTGTATTTTGGTCATGAGAGGAAGGTTTTTTTTGGTCAGGCTCTGACAATAAAATCAGTAGCCTACCTGTGTTAAAATCAGAGGGCAAGAAAGTAAACTACTGTCACAGGTGCTTTACTTTCAAAAATGATTTTGCTATCTATGCTACTTTTGAGATTATATTATAATAGTAAAAAAGGGGTGTTTTTGTCTTGACATGTCCTCTCCTCTTGCTCTGAACAAAAGCCCTGCATTGACTGCTCCTAAGGACACTTCTGCCACCTACAAGAAAAGTTAGAAAATGCCTAGAGGCTTGAAATTTATACAGAAGATAGGTCAGACCGTCCTCGAGGCCTGGCTGTAAAAAAAC
>NC_085866.1:29030518-29038018 GCF_034702125.1 Engraulis encrasicolus | reverse complement strand
TTCACAGACACAGCACACAGCACACAGTACAGTAGTGTGTATGAGTGTGTGCCCATGTGTTTGTACGTGCATGTGTGTGTGTGTGTGTGTGTGCGTGCGCGCGTGTGTGTATGAAAAATCTTCTAGTAGGGTAAGTGCACATCAAACCCAAGTGTGCGTTTGGTCTCCTAAGGGGATGTTGTTTCCTCCTCCTTCTTCTTCTCTTTGTGTGGCATTTTGTGGCAGCTTGCATAAGATGTGCACTACCACCAGCTGCAGCCCTAAAATGTATGATCAATCACCGTTGGCCTTCTAAAGGGGTCTCCACCCTATGTTGCATGGATCCCAGTAAAGTCTCTACTTTAAGCAATGTCTCTGGTAGCAGACCCTACCACCCACTAGCACCACGGACAATGCCAATACATAGGCTTTCCGTTTACAATCATTCGCACTGTGAGGAGGGGCAAGACGTTAAGCAGCTAACCACGTGAGCGCATTTTCTTGAGTGACAGCAGTTTCCAACAATCAGAGGTTAAAGGGTGGGGGCGCAGCCTGGGATTGTTTACAAAAAGGAAAACCCATGTATAAAAGCCAACCACAACTCAGCCACGCCCAGGGGCAGCCATCCACTAGTTCCACGGACAGCAGCACAATCCACACGGAGGCAGACCAGAGCCGTCTAATAGGAGAGTGGTGTCAACCGGGGACCAGGAAGTCGGTTGGTGATGTGATTCACGTAGATTCAAATATTTCTAAGCAGCAACTTTCTATACACTGGAGACTAGCACCGAACCAATACATACCAAACAAAGATTAAGTTCAAACGAATTACATTTACCTTTATCACATTTGCTGTGTTCTACGGACACCTCCTAGAACTAAGTAAATACTTCTATTGGAACTAAAGTCAATGGTGATTTACATGTAAAAGGCTCCGTGAGACTCCATGAGAGCCGCGATTGCTGTGGAAAGATTGGACCAGTTAGGTCTATGGGAGTGACGTAACTCTCTTGCTGTAATAGACGGCTCTGACAGACAACACACCATCCAGCCACTACCACAGGCACAGGCAGCCATCCACTGGTTGCATGGACAAGTACCCACCCCAACCGTTTGCACATTAGCAAAGAATTAATCCCACACCCCATCTATTGGTACCATGAACAGAATAGAGAGAGAGACGCGAGAGAAAGAGACAGAGAGAGAGAGAGAGAGAGAGACGCGAGAGAAAGAGACAGAGAGAGAGAGAGAGAGAGAGAAGGAGAGAGAGAGAGAAAGAAGCAGAGAGAGAGAGGGGGGCTCTGCTGCCGTAGCTGCTGGGTCATTTCAGGCCTCCCTGACCGAGACATCGTGGACCCCAGGGAAGCTGATGATACACCCACCCGTAACCCAGCCACAGCCCAGCCAGAACCCAGGCAGAGCTCAACTAGACCCAAGCCAGATCCCAGCCAGAAACCAGGAAGGCTGATAATGCGCCCAGCCGGAACCAAGGCAGAACCCAGCCAGATCCCAGCCAGACCCCAGGGAGGCTCATGATACGCCCAGCCAGAACCAAGGCAGACCCCAGCCAGAGAGGACATGACAGGAAGGAAGAAGAGAGGGGAGAGGAGGGGAGAGGAGAGTAGAGACAGGGAGAGGACAGGGGAGAGGTATGCTGCTTGTCCTTGTACACATAAACGCACACAACTACGCACACTCTACCTCTCGAAGATAGGTATCTAATATGTCTATTTAGATCTGTCGTGTTTTTCAGCTGTTTTCTCAGAAATCTGATATATTGCTTAACCACAACATTTCCTGTACGTACACACACACACACACACGCACACGCACACGCACACACACACACGCACACGCACACGCACACACACACACATACACTGTGCTAAACTGAGCAAAGTTATTAACGATAAAACTCATTTTCAAAGTTAATTGGCAAAGCCTTTATTGTAACATTGCAGTATAAATGCAAATTACACATGCGCACGCACCTATGTTAACCGAAAACAACAACAACAACAAAAACAACAAGCTAAATCTTTGCACAAACGGGATGCTCAATTGCAAAGTCAAATTCAAAACAAACAAAAACTAACAACATACCAACCTAGAGATGCACTCAGAGAATGCAGACCTCCACCAAGGAAGAGTTTGATGGAACATTTGTCTATGTTATACCCTATTTTTTTTTAAAGTCTTTCTGCCTTGTTTTTGTGGAGTTAGAAACTGGAATGTGAAAATTCAGCCTATCCTGCAATGGTGAAGAATCTTGTTAAAAAAATCCTGGATCCGCATCGTGATGTGGATCACCACCAAAATTGTATCACCTGTTCCTTTTGTCATTTCCAAAAGCTCCAAAATTTCACCCAAATCTGTGCATAACTTTTTTGAGTTATCCTGCTGGTCAACGTGATCGAAAACACAGGCTCCTTGGCAGAGGTCAAAATGTGTTTTTTAACGGCTTAAATAAGCAGAATAATTTTGAGGTTAACTATCTCTGCCTCAGCTACTGTATTTCAGTGGGTCAGATGAGAAGGATATAGGGTATGTCAATCAACCCAATGATCATCAATGTAACCACTGCAGCTCTATTCTGCACAAAATTCAAACATAAAGAAGGCAACCCAAAAACACAACATTATAAATGGCTATATCCAGGCTTTACACCACATTATGAGAAAAAAATAAAATTCATTTTTCTGGATTATGCTGAATAAGTAATAAACGGAACTGTCAGGTGTATCGGGTAATGGTGTATTGGGTTCAGACGCTGTCTTCAGCCTCCTCCACAACATCATTGGTGTCTTCATGTCCACTCTGCTTCCTTCCTCTGCACCGATGTCCAGAAGTCTGCTGTCCTCTTCTGCTCCTCAGGTTGACCCAGACCACAGCAGCCACCAGCCCCAGCAGCACAGCACCCAGCACTGACCCGTACGCCCTGTATAACTGAGAGTCCACTCCAAACGGATCCCTGTAAACAAGGCGGATGCTTCCCTCATAACATTCCCTAACTCCATGTGCATTAGTCCCATCACCCTGAAAAACTCTCCATGTGTACAGCCCGCTGTCCTCTGCTGTGAGGGACGATATGCTCAGAGAGCCATCAGTGTCGATTACAGTCATTCTGCCTCTCAGCTCCTCAAGAGCTGGTGGAGACTCCCCACGAGAGAAGATGAGCTCCTCTGACAATAACCCTTTCTTACGGTACCAGTGGAGGTAGACCATATTGAAAGCATCCAGAGAACCATTGAAGGTCATATTCACAGACACACTTTCACCATCAGAAAACAACACATTTACAGGCACAGATTCAGGGCACACATACAAGAATATAAGTTTCCATTTCTGGTGCTTCCACCAGCAGATATAGTACCCACTGTGTCGCTGGGATATGTAAGGTATGATTAGAGAGTAGTTCCCAGTCTGACTGCCGTTTAACATGTACATATCTTTCCGTCTTAGGGCTGGATTAATCGTCACCTTTCGGGAGGAGCGTGGAACACTCCAGGAAACACGGTCAGCAGCCTCTTCGTTTGCAGTGCATGGAAGACTCAATTTCTTATTCTCAGTGAAAAAGACAGATGTAGATCTTGGCCAACTCACTTTGATGAAACTTTGGCACCGCCTCTCTTGCCATATGGAACACCAATGGACACGTTTAAATTGACCCCCGGACATGGTGACCTGTGTACGGTTGAGGTCCAGCTGCAGTTTGCCCTTCAGATCCTCCACAAGAGGCTCCAGAGAGGAGCTGGTTTCCAGGACCAGAGTATGTTCTCTGTGTGAGTCCTCTCTGTACACCCGTAGACTGGTGTCGTTCTCCAGGGTCACGTTCAGTCTGCACAACACCTTGTAGTACTCGCTATCATGATGTGGCATTTTCGCAAGTGGCAGAACATCTACAGAATAAGATCGAGGGCGATGTATGAAGTCATCATCTCCATGGCTACAGATGATGTAATGGCGCCTTTGTTGCTGTGTGGTGTTCCACCACATACGTCGGTATTCTCCACTCTGGGCTGAGGTGAGGAAAAGTTTCAGTTCGTACGACTTGAGAGATCCATCCCAACGGCATGTGATGTTGTAACCAGCTGGTGGTGGTGTGTCTGGTTCTGAGCAGTTCATCAGCAGCAGATCTCCGTCCCCAAGTCTCCGGTACAGCAAGATGTTTTTGTATGACAATCTTGTGTCGGGAGGCAAAACAATTGCTTCCCTTTCAGTTTGAAAGCTGATGAGATGTGCACCAGTGATAAGCACCAGCACAAGGAACGCCTTCGACATTCTGACCTCTGTGTGTTCGCCTCTGTCCGTCTGCCTCTCGACGAGCTATGTTTGACAGACTGACATCTGCTGCACAACAATTATATATGTCAGGGAGAGAGAGAGAGAGAGAGAGAGAGAGAGAGAGAGAGAGAGAGAGAGAGAGAGAGAGATATCTTAGGATAATGATACTGATAAAAGTGGTTACTACTTATAGAAGATATCTGTGTGTGAGGGCCTTTGCTAAATTACTTTCCCACGAATGTGCATGTATCCACACCCACTGCACACAGACAGACACACAAAACACACTGCTCAGTATATACACATACATGCACACATACAACATTGGCTGCAGCAAAGGGGACTAGATTTGCACTGACAGGACTCAAACCCAGACCTTTTTTTCTTAATTCTTTTTTGCGCCTTTTTATTTTTGATAGTGCAGTGAAGTCAGACAGGAAATGACTGGAGAGAGAGAGAGAGAGAGAGAGAGAGAGATGGAGAATAGAGAGAGAGATAGACCTAAATTGTGTATGTGTGTGTGTGTGTGTTAGTGTGCACGCGCGCACACGCGCATGTGTTCACTTCGTGCAAACGGCATGTTTCCACGGGTTGTAACACCTCTAATGTATCAGAATCTCAGAAACTGCAAGAGGCAGAAAAAATGACCAATTCAGTAGTTTACGTATTCATTGTAGATTACACACAAAAAACACTCATTTGGCAAGGCATAGTCCAAAGTTAAAACTTTATTAGCCTACTTTATTGTGACAGCGCAATAGTTATTGTGACAACGGTGACAGCCCAAACCACAGCCAAGCGAAATTTCAAGATCAAGTTGAAAATATCCAATTCATTGAACTAAAACAGACAATTAATTACAAATATAACATGAGAGATGACCAAAATGCAATGCAAGAATTTTGTTATAGAAAAAGTCAATAGAAACAAAAAAGTTATAGAAAAAGTGGTTTATAAAAAATGAAGCATGTTATAAACCCTATGCCAAGCTCGTAAAACAAACGTTTCCCATCACAATAGAGATGTAGATATTTTAAACAAAAGGTAAACATGACACATAATTTGGTAATCTCATTGTCCCATTAGGTGAGGGTCCCGTTAGGTTAGCGCATGTAGGCAGGTCACATTGTTGACCGTCAGACTTTTCACCGTCTTTAAATAGAGGCATCTGCAATGTGAATAGTCCAAACACTATAACATTTCTAACACGGGGGAAATATATCCAAAACACGTTGGTACATCTGGTTCAGGGGTGTCGCCAGACCTATTTTACAAGGGCATATACCTGGGTATTGATTTGCTGTGCCCCGGAATGAGCTTCACAAAAAAACAAAAACAAATTCGCTAACTTGGAATTAAGCTCAAGTTTAGTATACAGAGTAATCTACAGAATGCACACAAAATAGCACAGATGCACTACTTGCAATAATATAACTAATTTATAAGTGTTTTAAAACAAATAACTGCAAAAAAGGAAAAATACTTGGGCGCTTCGCGCGCTCGCATTATGTCTCGGTGCCCTACTATGCCCCTGTATAGCATTAGGTCAGCTGACATCCCTGGTGTGGCTGTATCTGAGAGTGTGCTCCTGCAATGTCTCTCAGTCTGAAGTTTTTCACATGAACCTATAATTGACGTTACATCTTGTTACATTACATCTGGCTGACTCTTAGTGATTGAGGACATAATCATAGCCAACATCAGTAGCAGATACAACGTACACATGAGACATACAGAACATCAAGTGCAGATATACTGTATGTAATATGTGATATATGCAATAATGTTCTTACATTCAAATACAGAATATTAACATAATGAAATGTAAATAAATGTGAATTTCCCTTTGTGTCCATCACACAAAGGAAAATTCAAAGATCGAGAATTATTGGTTCAGTCCAATAAAGAACTCTGGTTAAATCTGTGTCATGACATGGGTATCTACAATTATTTACATTTGCAGACTAATATATACAGTCAAAAACCATTAATCTACACCAAATCTATTGTTCAACAATGTTAAACTCTCTCTCTCTCTCTCTCTCTCTCTCTCTCTCTCTCTCTCTCTCTCTCTCTCTCTCTCTCACACACACACACACACACAGACACACACACGCACATATAAGATATAAGGGTGTGTTGAATTCAGCCTCTGTCTCTACGCCTCCTCCACCACAACATCATTCGGGTCTTTCTCTCCACTCTGCTTCCTCCTTCTGCACTGATGTCCAGAGGTCTGCTGTTCTCTTCTGCTCCTCAGGCTGACCCAGACCACAGCAGCCACCAGCCCCAGCAGCACAGCGCCCAGCACTGAACCGTACGCCCTGTAGAACTGAGAGTCCACTCCAAACGGATCCCTGTAAACAAGGCGGATGCTTCCCTCATAGCAAGGTATGACTTCATACCCAGTAGTGAAATCTCCCTGAAAGACTCTCCATGTGTACACACCACTGTCCTCTGCTGTGAGGGACGATATGTTCAGAGTGCCTTCTGTGTCGTTTACAGTCAATCTGCCTTTCAGGTCCTCAGGAGTTGGTGAAGACTCCCCACGGGAGAAGATGAGCTGCTCTGACGCTAACTCCTTTTTACGGTACCAGTGGAGGTAGGACTTTTCGGAGGTATTCAGAGAACTGTTGAAGGTTATATTCATAAAGACACTTTCGCCATCAGAAAATAACACATCTAAGGGCAATGATTCAGGGCACACATACAGGTACATTACCCTCAACCGTTGTCCTTTCCTACTACACTCATAGTCCCCAGAGTGTGACGGCGAAACATAAGGAATGATAAGAGAGTAGTTCCCAGTCTGGCTGCCGTTCAGCATGTACATGTCTTCCCGTCTTTCAGCTGGATTAGTTGTTACCTTTCGGTTGGTAGGTGGATTCCCAATTGCATTGCTCCAGGACACATCATTGGCAACTTCTTCATTTACAAAGCATGGAAGGCTCAAGCTCTCGTTCTCAGTGCTAAAGACAGATATACGTCTTGGCAGACTGGCATGGATGTAACTTTGGCATCGGTCCCCTCGCCATATGGAGCAAACGCCACCATCGAGACCCCCAGATACGATGACATGAGAGCTGTTGGGGTCCACGTGGAGTTGGCCCTTCAGATCCTCCACAAGAGGCTCAAGGGAGGAGCTGGTGTCCAGGAACAGAGTATGATTATCAGGTTCCCTCCAATATGACTTCTGTTTGTACACACGAAGACTGGTGCCGTTCCCCAAAGTCACGG
>NC_085866.1:29015518-29020518 GCF_034702125.1 Engraulis encrasicolus | reverse complement strand
GTTCGGTTGTCATCAACAGGGTGCAGCCATGGGCCTAACTGTTAGGGAGGTGGTCTTAAAACCACTTAACACACACTGGAACTTTTTAATAGTCATTTAAAAAATTTAACTACTATAGTATTAAACCTACATGACTGTACACAGGGCCTTTGGTTACACATTATGACTTGGTTTCAGTACTGCCGATCTGATAACAGCTATGTTATCACAGGGGCCGTGTCTTAAGGGTCCAACATATACATATAGCGTTGTCATCAACAGGCTGCTGCCGTAGTGTAAAGCAGGCAAAACTTTGATAACGAGGAGGGCCATGTTTTTTCACCGCCAACATCAGAGGGCCACATGACCACGGGTCTGACTTTCTCACTGACTGCCCATATGGTTTGGAAGGAATAGAAACGTAATCTTTGGCCAACTGTATTATAATGACAATGGATTGGATTCTCAATAGTCATTTAAAAAAGTCTGGACGTTATTTTTTCTTTTAATTACTGCATAATCTACAGGCCGCACAGAGTGAGGAGGCAGGCCGCATGTAGCGTACAAGCCTCCAGTTGCCTATCCCTGGACTAAAGGTTAGGGAGGTGGTCTTAAGTTCTGAGGGTTGCAGGCAGGGGCGTCATTAGGTTGCGCAAAGATCCGGGGCTGTAGCCCAGCAAAAAAAAAATGAAATTTAGTGTGGAGCGGCAGCCTAGTCGAGGGAGCGAAGCGACCGAGAGAGGGGTTGGTGCGGAAGGGGGGTTCCCCCCTTCCGTTTTGCGGAGTTTTTGGAAAATTAAGGTCAAATTGGGCCATTCTAGGCGTACACACAGGGGAAAATGTACTTTTGACACCATAGTCTTAATTGGCAGTTTTCCCATCTTTACATTTGACAGTGTAGGCTACTTTCATTAAGGACCTTGCCGTTCTTTTCTTGATTTGGCCCAATGTCGCCAGCTTAGTCACCCTCAGTCATTGGGTTACAGTAATGCAGGCTAACTACTTTTTTGGATACTTTGTTGGCGTCACGATTACTTTAGTGCAAATAAAAAGAGACCGCATTGAATAGTGCGACAGTGCCGAGTAGTCTAGTGGATATTGTGAGAGAATTAGCATAGTGATAGTGGAAAAAAAAACATGCCTTACGTTATGTAAACTCGGCTATGCTGTCTCAAAACAGTGCAGTCAGCACAGTCAGTCGCAATGCGAGGCACTAACCACGGATTTTGCTCTCTGCATGACAGTATATGATAACACAAAATTATGATTAAAAACTGAACATTTCCATGCGCAACATCCATACGGGTCTGCATACTCGTTCGCCAAACTCTCAAAACAAGCGACAGACACGCACACGCGCGCACACACACACACACACATTGGAGACAGGAGAGGAGGAGCGCTAGTTGACAGACCATAGACCATAATCTCCCAAAAATGTCTTGCGCAAGGAAATCATACACCCGACTGTCCACACCTTTGGCTCTATTGACATTTCATGCGCGAGCTCACTGCCTCCATCAGGCCGATATCAAAAGACAAGGTGCAATCGCACTCGCACATCGCTCATTACGAGGCAAACACACACACACACAAACACACACACGCGCGCACACACAGGGAGACAGGAGACTAAAGCAAGAAAGCCAGCTGATTGACCATACCCAGTCCAAAAATATCATGGGGGCTATCATAATCCAACAGACAATAATGTCTTCAGATGTATTTTTTGCAGCCCAAATAATTCAAATATGCCGTAATTTCTAGTTGAAGTAGCTTGTAATGTTAGTTTGCTACATTTTCCACATGGTTGTACCTTGCCGTTTCTATTGGAGGTAGCTTGTCTACGTGGTGGAGCTAAATGTTAGCTCACTATGTTAGCAAATTACGAGTAGTTCTATCAGTCTTTGGAGCTTGCCCAAAACTACACAAACATGCAGATAGCCAACAAACACAAGCGAATCTACACACATCACATTACACGTGGGCCTAACTAAATCACGCTGCCTGCCCACTATGAATTCAGGAAAGGTGTGTCTGTTTGAAAGGGGGTGTTAGCTGGTGACATGATAGAACGGGTGCTTCGAAGTGATAGAACTAGAACTTGACTGAAGACAAGTAGAAAACATGACAACAACATTGACACCAGTGCTTCGGCGAGCACATCAGGAAAAAAACAGATGTCCTACCTTAGGCTGTCCTGTTACTTGAAGTCGATGGAGCCCAAATATCCATTTAGATTCGGCAAATATCCATTTTGATAGATACAGCTAGATATAAGCCTAGTGTGATTGAATAGTGGATGCTAAAATGAGAGGAAAATGTCAACATTGTGACCTATGGCTGCTAAAAAAAAACCCTGAATGATCTAAGAATGAAATGAAGTGGGATCCCTATATTCCAGAAGTCATTGAGTTATCGAGATATTAAACATTCCAGATTTTGTTTCATAAACCACGAGCCCGCCTGGCTCTGTTCAAGCCAGCATAGAACTGACACCTGATTGGTTGACAGCAGCATGACATCACTACAACGAGGCTAGATCTACTAACAAGGTGGATAGCGGCTTCGGTTGGAAAGTTGTTATTTGCACAGTTCCATATTTACATATATCATCGTGTCAGAATCGTGCGGTCTGTGCTGGTTACAAAGTTGCATAATGGCAGGAGCGGTATCACTGCTCAAAGTGTGGTCCACGGAGCTCTTCTCTACTATTTCTTATTCTTAATCATATTATTATTATTATACATATTTTATTTATGTCAGTCCAGTCCAGAGAGATTCGGGGCTAATCCCCGGAGATCCGGGGCTGTAGCCCCGAATGCCCAGGTCTCTTGACGCGCCTGGTTGCAGGTTCAAATCTCACCCTTACTGTACATTTCTCTCCATCTACTACAGCAATGTTTGAAGTGCCTTTGAGCAATGCACCTAACTCCATAATGTTTCAGGGACTGTAACCAATGCCCTCTAAATGACTAAGTTGCTTTGGTCAAAAACGTCAGCTACACTTAGTGTCATGTAAAATAATGCAATGAAATTCAATAAACAGCCACTGTAAGAGCACATAGGCACGGGCATAATATTGAAAACAAGTTAAAAAATGGGACATTAATTTTTTAAAATATTCAATGCCTCAAATAAAAAATAAAAAATAATTTACTGGCAGTCACACTGTAAAAGTCCTTTTAGAAATTACACTTTCTATCACACCCACCCAGACACAGACACAGACACACACACACACACACACACACACACACACACACACACACACACACACACACACACACACACACACACACACACACACACACACACACACACACACACACACACACAAACAAAAGTGAGTACACCCCAGATTAAAATGTTGGCTCGAATAAAGGAAGGTCATCAGTGTGCGTTATAATCTTTCTTGAACTTTAACATTTTGAGTGTGCACCTGGCTTAAATAGATTGGTTTGAGATTTGAATGCAATCCTATGGAGAATATCATGATCTACTTCTGTAGTCACAGTGCATGTTGACATGCATGTTTCTTTTAGGTGTATTTCAGATTGCCAATGTTGACAGCATTCATACATCCCCAAACCATGTCAGTCCCACTACCATGCTTGGTTATTGAGAGGATACACTTTTTTGTTAAACTTACTCGCTTACCACCACACATATTTGACACCATCTAAAGCAATTTTTCGTGATATACTGCAGCGGCTGTGATCTCTGTCACAATCAGCTTTAGCGTATCAGCATGAGCTGTGCTGAGTGTGCATGTTCGGAATTTTTTTTTTTTAAAAAGAACACACACACACACACACACACACACACACACACACACACACACACACACACACACACACACACACACACACACACACACACACACACACACACACACACACACACACACACACACACACATATATCTTAGTGGTTAATAACTAAAGATGGTAGGGTGAGATCTGTGTGCAAGGGGGCCTTTGCTAACTTCCTCTCCCATGATGGAAATGTAGGCTACGTACATGTATACACACACGGCATACACACAGACACTCACACACAAAACAACCTATAAAGTATATACACATACATTAACACATACAAAACAAGCATGTGCAGCAAATTAAATGTAGTCAAGCTAGTATAGGGTACGTATGATTTCACATACACATGCTAAGGGAAACAACCAGAAACATCCACATGGATTTAGTGTCTGTGTGTGTGTATGCGTAGGCTACGTGCGTGCGCACACACGTGTGTGTGTGTGTGTGTGTGTGTGTGTGTGTGTGTGTGTGTGTGTGTGCGCGTGCGCGTGCACGTGCACGCGCGTGTGTGTGTGTGTCTTTTATAAACATTTGAAGTGGATTTTCAGAAGATTGCACGGTGAGCTATGTTAGGAAGAGCTTTGAATGCTGAGCAAAGATAGAAAGTGCTCTAACATAATGCCAAACTTTATGACTGAAAGCCAACACATATGGTGTACAGTTGCTCCATCTACTACAGCAAGTATTCAAATCCAAATGTATTGCAAAGTTAAAATGGAATATTTGACAGACACAATTTAGCAAGTTAACAGGCCTATATCCTTGCTGCAGTGCTAAACGAATCACCACATTTGCACACAAAAAAACTACGCAAACGAAAAAAACTGTGGAAACTGATGCAACACATCAGCACACATGACAAATTCCTAACCAGATCACAGGCAAAGGAAAAGAGACATTACTTATAATCAAGATATGAACAGTTACAATTATTTTTTCTCACAGAAATTAGGTTACTCTCAGGGCCAGTTCTTGGCAATTTGGTGCCCCACTGTATACGCGATCACCTCCTTTCCTTTTTGTGCATTTAGAAGCATACACCCTCATTGTGATCTGTAAACACAACATTAGACTTCTGATTGGACACAGCTAATCTAGTGCCCATGATTGATTATTATCAATGTGAAGCGTATATGAGTGCTAAATCATTTTGCATAAAAAAAAAAGCAACATCATTTTTTGCACCAACATGAACGA
>NC_085866.1:28995518-28998018 GCF_034702125.1 Engraulis encrasicolus | reverse complement strand
GAGGTTTTAACAGTTAAAGTAGCAGGGCATTTTTTGTTGGAGCAAAGTCTAAGCAGAATTGATGTGATTGCTGGATGGTGGAAAATGTGCAGCTATGTGTGCAGTTTACCTTCCTATTATTTGGTAGGTCTAAAGATGTGAAGATATGGGAAAAAGGCAAAAAACGAGGAGAGAGCCAAGGCACACTGAGATTTGAAAAACATAAAGATAGCTTTAAACCTTAATGCACACCATACCTCCAGTTGCACGATGTAATAGTCATTGAAAATTGAACTATCATAGTATTACAATACTATGACATAATACAGGGCCTTTAGTGAGGCACTACAACTTGGTCATTGCCATTCTGGTAACGGCAAGTTTATAACGCTGTGTCTTAACGTGTTAATACAACATGGCAAATTAGTTGATATGAAAATAAGCTCATTTCCCATTTCATAATGAATCATCTATAGACTCCATGTGTGATTGATTTTCAGGGTTGGCAAGTAACACATTACATTTAATCAACTATTGTACTTGAGTAGCTTTTATGAGTTTATTGTGCTTTTTAAGTGGAACCTGGCCTGATTACTAAGTAAAAAATAGACTGACAGAAAAAAACAATGCCATCCAAAATAAAACAACAATCTGCAGGAAATTAAAGATTATGCTGGATTGCACACCTTCCACTATTCCACCAAGTGGGCTGGTGGTCCGTCTATGAGAGAGGTGCAGGTGGTGCACTGTCTCTCTCTCTCTCTCTCTCTCTCTGTCTCTCTCTGTCTCTCTCTCTCTCTCTCTCTCTCTCTCTCTCTCTCTCTCTCTCTCTCTCTCTCTCTCCCTATTGTGCCTTTTACTCCCCAACCCCTGTCCGTCCTCCTCTATTCTTCCCTACTCTTTCACTCTGTCTATCCATCTATTTTTCTCTCCTCCTTTGTCACTCTATTGCTCCCTCTCCTCTCCTCTCTACCCATCCCCCACTCCACTCCTCCCTACTCTTCCTCTCTGTCTATTTTCCTCTCTTCCTTTGTCACTCTATCTCTCCCTCTCTGCTCTTCCCATCCCCCTCTCCACTCCTCCTTCCATTCATTTCTGTTTGTCTATTTTATTCATGTGCTCAGGTGGGAAGTGACCTGCTACTCTACCCCCTGCTGCTCTTTCCATCTCTCTCTCTCTCTCTCTCTCTCTCTCTCTCTCTCTCTCTCTCTCTCTCTCTCTCTCTCTCTCTCTCTCTCTCTCTCTCTCTCTCTCTCTCTGTCATCTTGCTCTCATGTTGCTGAAAATAGCCATTCAGCCTGGGGGAGACTCATTTGTTGAAGGAGGATTGTGTGTGTGTGTGTGTGTGTGTGTGTGTGTGTGTGTGTGTGTGTGTGTGTGTGTGTGTGTGTGTGTGTGTGTGTGTGTGTGTGTGTGTGTGTGTGTGTGTGTGTGTGTGTGTGTGTGTGTGTGTGTGTGTGTGTGTGTGTGTGTGTGTGTGTGTGCGCATTTCTGCATGGGTGTGTGTCTGCATACAGTGTATGTGTGTGTGCGAGTGCGTGTGTGTGTGTGTGTGTGTGTGTGTGTGTGTGTGTGTGTGTGTGTGTGTGTGTGTGTGTGTGTGTGTGTGTGTGTGTGTGTGTGTGTGTGTGTGTGTGTGTGTGTGTGTGTGTGTGTGTGTGTGTGGGCAGCTTGTGTGCTCATCAATCTTGCACATCTCATCGCCATGACGCCAGGAGCTCATGCCCCCCACCCAACTCAGACAGCTACCTATTAAACACACACACACACACACACACACGCAAGCACGCACACACACACGCACGCACGCACACACACATGCACAGATGCAGACACACACACACACACACAAACCCCTACACACACACGCACGCACACACACATGCACAGATGCAGACACACACACACACGCACCCACACATGCACACACACACACACACACACACACACACACACACACACACACACACACACACACACACACACACACACACACACACACACACACACACACACACACACACACACACACACACACACACACACACACACGCTGCTCCCCTTCCGCACCTACACAGTTCCATCTCCTCAATCTGAAACTTAAAGCCAGAGCTAATCAGATGAGCCTGATGATAACCTGGCCATGCCCCCAATGAGAATCACGGCCTATCAGTGCTATCTGTCTCTCAAAGCAGCCAATCAACTGAGAGTGAGGCAGATAAAGAGGAGGAGAGGACAGGTGAAGAGAGGAGAGGAGATATTTGTCTTAATGTCTTTATTAAAACCACTTACCCACCATATATTAACATAGTACAGCCACTGCCCAAAAACAGACCAACCCCCCTATATATTCATATTCAGTTTCCCGTTCTCCCCAACTTCACACCACACAACCCCCCAAACACCAAATGTTTGATGGGAGAGGAGAGAAGAGGAGAGGAGAGGAGAGGAGAGGAGAGGAGAGGAGAGAGGAGAAGAGAGAGGAGAGGAGAGTGGAGGAGAGGAGAGAGGAGAGGAGAGG
>NC_085866.1:28985518-28990518 GCF_034702125.1 Engraulis encrasicolus | reverse complement strand
TAATATACGTATCTCTATGCATCTTGACATACAAGATGAATAGAATTTAATTAAACTCTATGAAGCTTGACAGGTGAATAGAAAAAGAGGAATATAATTTAATTTAGCTCTATAGTAATCAGAAATTGACTTAAATGCCACTTAATGAAGCCTGACTCGCATGAGAAATGGCATTTTCAGAGAAGACAGGACTCAATGTTCTTTGCAGTCAAAGTCCCCGGGCTGAGTGTGAGTGTGCGTACATGCATGTGTGCATGTGAGCATATGTGCATATGTGTGTGTATGTGTGCGTGCATGCATGCGTACATCCATGCCTGTGCGTGTGTGCTTACCCCGGGGCTCTGAATGAATGTGTCTTTCTCCTGAGTCTCACCGCTACAGACATACAGACTAAAAGTAGCCGTCTATTTCAGGAGAATCGGAGAGGACACCTATCACGATGCACACGAGATACAATTGGAACTTTATAGGCCTAAGAAATAGACCAGGGGTGTCAAACTCAAATTCACAGTGGGCCAAAATCAAAATCTGGGACAAAGTCGTGGGCCAAACTCAACATTTATTTTTAAAAATATGGTCAACAATAATTGTACGCATGTAATATTCAAATGCAAACTTCACAAGCACTCTTCTCATCAAATGAGATCAACATGTTAGATCAAATGTACCGGTCCTGTACATATTCTGTTGTATGTGAGTGTGAGATGTCAGTGGTCTGGTTTCACTCATATTAATGGTGTACCCTATGTGGGTCGACTGTATTACACATTTACAATGATCTCGGGGACCTGAGTTTGACACCTCATATGGGCTCATAGATTGGCTCATTCACGCTTTGCTGAGAACACTCAACTACATCATACTGCAACAACTACATCATAACAAAATTGCTATGACAATCTATAGAGTCTTAAGTAACCGATTAGGAGTTAGTCATTACCTTTTTGGTGGCAATCATGTCATAACAGATTCTGCTCTAAGGGGTTAATGTCACACTATGAAGCTTGCTATATGAGAACAGGACCAGGAATAGACATATCAAAAGCAGGCAAAACAAAGAGGAAGAAAAAAAACGACAGAAGAAAACTCAAAACCCAAAAAAATCAAACATACAGAAGAGAGAGGGCAAGATATGAGTAGAGACAAAAGGAGATAGCTGGAGGGCAAGAAAAAGAGAGGCAAAATGACAAAGGAATAGAGGTGCAAAAGGAAGGAGGATAGATGAATGACAAAAGGTGTGGGGAGGGAAGGAGGGAGGTATAGAAGAGAGAGAGAGAGAGAGAGAGAGAGAGAGAGAGAGAGAGAGAGAGAAAAGTTTTTATGTTCTCGCTGATACAGTGAAGACAGAAACAAAAATTAAGACCACTGGAAAACAAGCCCCGGAAGCCCAAAATACAGTTAAAACTCCCCCAGCATCCACCCTGAATGAAATTGCAACTCTCAAGAATGGACTTTCTCATTTAGAGAGAGAGTTTGTGGAGTTCAGAGAATCAAACCAGAATGGCACAGTCTTAGAATCTGCAATCAGTATACAGAAACAAGAAATTGAAATGCTGAAATGTGCTGTTAAAGACCTGGAAGAGAACAACCTCAGTCTACAGATACAAATCCGTCGCTTCAGAGAGGAGCACCTAACACAAGCACAAGATCTTCAGAGGGTCTCATTCGACACCAATACAGCTACTCAGTCCGTGACGCGTTGCCTCAGTGACGAGCACCTTAAACAAATGGAGGAGCTCCAGAGGGACCATGAACAGTCAACTTTGGCCATGAAGACTGAGATACGTTGCCTCAGAGACGAGCACCTCAGACAACTGCAGGAGCTCCAGAGGGACCTGACGCAGTCAACTTTGGCCATGAGGACTGAGATGCGTTGCCTCAGAGACGAGCACCTCAAACACATAGAGGAGCTCCAGAGGGACCTGAAAGACCTAAAAGAGTCCAACCTGACCACAAGGACTGAGATGTGTCGTCTAAAGAATGAACATCTGACAGAGGTTGAAACATTCAAGAGGGATATCGCCATGTTGAAAGAAGAGCTGAAAAGACATCCTACTAGACCAACACCAACCCACTACAATCCGGACACTTCATACAGCACAGAGCATGTTACAGTGAAAAAAGACAGCCATAAGTCACTCAGTAACAACGTGTCACCAACACCTCACACTGATGAACTGCCTTCAGAAATGGACCAACACAGGAACACACAGCGAAGTCCAAAGAAGAGAAATCGTTTCCACGAACACTCAAATCCTGAAATCATACTTCTGAGTGACTCGAATGGAAAGTACATCAACATGAAACGCCTGTTCCCAAAACACAGAACACTGAAACTGTGGTGTCCAACTACATCTTCTGCTCTCAAAATACTGGACGATGAAAGACTCAAAGATGCCACACACATTATCATTCACACAGGCACAAACGATCTAACATCAGGATGGACTGACGTGGGGAAAGCCATGAGGGAGGTAGCGTTGAAAGCAACGACTACAGTACCAACAGCCAAAATTCTAATCTCATCCCTGCTACCCAGACTAGATAAACCTCCACAGCAAATCCAAGAAATTAACAAAGGCCTCCAACAGCTTTGCTCGACCACTCCACAGCTAAACCTGGTGGAGTATCCAAACATCCGTCTTGAGCACATGTTTGATCATATCCACCTAGATAAAAATGGCATTAGAATAATGGCAAAAGCAATGAAGGATATAGCATTGGACCGTATTGAAAGTGAAAATCCAAAAATGTTCCAGACACCTATTGAGGAAGATCAGAGCAAAAAAAAAACAGAACAATGAACAATCAAAGCCATGATTCTGTGTTTGGGACACAGAGAATGAACATCATTGCAACCAGTGCACCTAAAGACACTCAGTGCACTTACTCAGCTACAGTTGCAAATCCATCACAGACAGAAGACACGAGTAACCAAATTAGAGACATGCTGGCACTGATCTGTTCAAAGCTACTCATCTAATCAACCACAACAGTATGTACACATGTATACTCATTTTATGCTACCTTCATTTTATTTTAACTTTTAATTTCACTCTTTTCTTTTTTCTTCTTCTTATTATTTTTTTAAAATATTTTAAGTGAAGTTCAAGTATAGCAAAGCATTTCTTACAGTGAAACATTAGATATGTTACTTGATTTAGTTAAGTTAAAGAAGGTTTAAATAACATTAGATGTGTTACTTGATTTAGTCAAGTTGAGTATATTTAAGTTTAAGTTAAGTTCCACTGTAAGAACATCCAATTCAACATATTAACATGTCTTTAAGCATACTTGCCTGGAATATTCAAGGCTTACATTCATCTACTTTTGGTTTAAAAACAGCAGATCCTTATTTCATGTCATCAATTAAAAATATAGATATAGTTATTTTAACAGAAACCTGGTCAGACAAGAACAATGCTTCTAACTGCCCATGTAATTACAATACACTGGTCATCCCACCTCTAAAGCAGCCCAAGGCAAAAAATGGCCGGCTCTCTGGGGGCATCATAATATGGTATAAGGAGAACTTGACCCAGCAGATTCAATTAATCAAAAAAGGAAAATATCATATATGGCTAAAGATAAGTGACAACACAACCTATAATCAACCCCTGTTTTTATGTGCCATATACATACCACCACCAAATTCACCATATTGTGAAGAAAATGCATTTGAAAAACTTCAAAATGAAATACTACATTTTCAAACAAAGGGCTATACCCTGATTTGTGGTGACTTCAATGCAAGAACCGGAAGGGATAAAGATTTTATATCTACAGTTGGTGACGATCACATATCTGAACTAAGTGCTATTCACACAGAAACACTTAGAAAAAGAGAAAGCTTTGATACAATAACCAACAAAAGTGGAAAGAAATTACTGCAAATGTGCAAAAACCTTGGGGTCTATATTGTCAATGGCAGAACATCTGGTGATTTTTTAGGAAGACACACATACTGTTCTCACCTTGGTAACAGTGTTATTGATTACGCAATAACAGATCTGCCTCACAATAAAATCAAGGCATTCATGGTCATGCCACAGTTGGCACTTTCTGATCACTGTCAAATTAAAATTCTACTGGACATAGAAAAAAAGCCTATAAAACCTGACAACACAAGACTTATACCACTCCAATACAAATATAGGTGGAACACAGATAGCCCACTGCGATATGCTGAGTGTTCAAAAACCATTTTTATAGAAAACCTTTTTTATAATTTCTTATTCACTTCCCACACCACGGATCGTCAATCCATTAATTTAGCGGTTGATGAGGTAACCGGTATATTCCTCCAGATAGCAAGATTGTCAGGTGTTATAGAAGAGAGGCAAGCACATACATGTAGAAAGATAAAACATACAAAGGAGGATTGGTTTGACAGTGAATGTTTCAGAGCAAAACATATTCTAAGAGGACTATCAAATAGGAAACATAGAGATCCTGCAAATGAAGATATTCGCTTGGAATACATCACTGCTCTGAAACATTACAAAAAACTCCTCCGATTAAAGAAAACTGAGTTCATGTCATCCAAACTAGATCAGATTGAAGATGCTATTGATAATAACTCCTTTTGGAACTTATGGCACAAATTGGACAACTCCAAGAAAAATAACCCACTACCACTAACAAATGGGAAAATATGGAAACAATATTTTGAAGAGCTTTACACATCCAAAGATGATCCAATAAACAAAGAACAATTAAAGATTCTTAAACAATTACAAGAAAAAGAAAAACTAGTGTCTTACCAATGTGAACTAGACCACCCCATCTTACTACATGAACTCAGCAAACAAATTAATGCCCTGAAAAATGGAAAAGCAGTTGGAATTGACTATGTCTCACCAGAAATGTTAAAAAATAGCACCCCACTTGCACGAAAAGCCATACTCAAATTATACAATCTAGTTATAAGGTCTGGTTGCTTCCCCACAATGTGGAATAAAGGTTTTATAACCCCAGTATTTAAGAAAGGAGATCAAATG
>NC_085866.1:28975518-28978018 GCF_034702125.1 Engraulis encrasicolus | reverse complement strand
GCAATGTGAGTGTTTCTTGGTTCCTGTGTGCGTATGCACGCTTGCGCGTTTGTGAGTGTGTGTGTTTGTCTCTGTGTGTGTGTGTGTGTGTGTGTGTGTGTGTGTGTGTGTGTGTGTGTGTGTGTGTGTGTGTGTGTGTGTGTGTGTGTGTGTGTGTGTGTGTGTGTGTGTGTGTGTGTGTGTGTTGAAATGTAATTTATGACTTATCCAGCAAGAGAGGACAATGTGGCATACGTGCAGTTCGGCCACAGGCCACCATAAGCTCACTCTGTTCCGCACACACTATACACACACACACACACACACACACACACACACACACACACACACACACACACACACACACACACACACACACACACACACACACACACACACACACACACACACACACACACACACACACACACACACACACGTCATGTTGTTTATTCATCACTGAAACACACATGCACACGCTCCCAAGTACACAGAGCGTTAAGACTGTCAGATGAATTTGGGAGATTTGACTTTTGACCCACAATTCTGGCCAGCTGTTCTCAGCTGCCTTAACGTGGAACAGATCAAGCTCATCTGAAACGAGAGAGAGAGAGACGGGAGGGGAGAAAGAGAGAGAGAGAGAGAAAGAGAGAGAGAGAGAGGTGGGGGGGAGAGGGACGGGAAAAGAGAGAAGGAAATGATGACGGAGAGAGAGAGAGAGATATGCAGGGGGGGTAACGATAGTAAGAGAGAGAGTGAGGTGGAGAGAGGGGGGTGAGGGAGAGGGAAGGGAAGAGATAGAGAGAGAGAGAGAGAGAGAGAGAGAGAGAGAGAGAGAGAGAGAGAGAGAGAGAGAGAGAGAGAGAGAGAGAGAGAGAGAGAGAGAGAGAGAGAGAGATGAGGGTATGTGACATCAGACCTCATTTGTCCAAAGATGCATAAATAGATAGAGAGGAACAGAGGGATGGGTAGAGAAGTGGAAAAGGAGAGAGAGATGGACAGGGAAGTAGAGAAGGAGAAAAGGATGCATGAAGTTAAGAATGGAAGAGGGAACGACACAGAAATGGGGTAGTCTAGAGATAGAGAGAGAGATAGAGAGAGGTGAAGGGATTAATGAGATGAAGTGGGATGGATGGGGAATAAAGAGTGAGTAGAGGGAAGAGAGAATGGAATGAAGGGGAAGGGGAAGGTTGCTATGTCCATATGTTAACATTACAGAGAGAGAGAGATAGAGAGAGAGAAAGAGAGAGAGAGAGAGAGAGAGAGAGAGGGGGAGAGCGAGAGAGAGAGAGAGATGCAGGGGGGTAAAGAGAGCAAGAGTGACATCCATATATTTAGAAAGGAAAGAGGGGGTGCAGTAAAGACAGTAAGTGTGTCATGTCCACATGAATAGAGAGTAAAGCCTGGTTTATGCTCAGAAACAAACTTGTCTGCAGTGACTTGGTGTGCACCCCTGAAAATGTGACCCGCAGACAGTTACACAGTTAACGGCAGCAGGAGCTGCTGTGATTGGTCCTCTCGACCAGAGCCAGAGTGCTTGAGAACAAACAGCTACTTCCTTTTTCTACCTTCACCGGGCTACAGACTGTGAGATGTTCATCACTCCTTGTATTGAAGGCAGTTTAAACAATAATCTCGCTGGCCCTATTGTGACGGATACGGATAGCACAGACCTAGTGATCGAGCAAAAATCTGACCTGTGGGCGACAGGCGGCAAAGAGAGTACATGTATACACATCCCTTAAGTGTGTTATGTCCACATGTTAAAATGTTCTATTCTCAGCAAAGAGAGTAGGCCTAGAGTGTTTTAAATGTCAAAGAGAGTAAGTGTGTTTTGGTTTCCACAAAGAGAAAAAGTGTGTGATGTCCTCACATGTAAAGAGGGTAAGTGTGTGATGTCTACATCTTTACATGTCCTGTTCTCTGTAAATAATGTGTACTGTTCTTAGCAAAGAGGGTAAGTGTATTCTGTTTTCCGTGAAGACAGTACGTGTGCTATGCCCACATGTAAAAGAGTGTTCTTTTAACAAGTTCTGTTCAGTTCTCAGATTAATCTACTGCCACCAAAAGGGAGAGAACAGTAAAGAAAATAAGAGTGCTAGAAGTAACGCACAGTGTTCCGTACAGCGCCACCTCGCAGAATGGCGTTTCCGCAATCAAAACAATGCCATTCGGTGTGATGGCAACCATCACACGTATTGAATGGCTCATGTGAAAGACCACATCGACTTACAGTGGAACATTGTGGTTAATGTATGGGTTGATGGGTTAAGTGCCGGTTAGCCATGAGCAGCTAGCTTCCGTCGGCCTGAACAAATAAGTAACAGTATTCAGTACATCTTATTTACCTTAAGATGCCGCATTAGCAATGGTTTTTCATGCAATTATAATGTTGGTGTGTTTGTTTGTTGTCAAACTATCCCTTCAAAACAGAGTTTGAATGACTACAGTACAGTAAAGATAACTTTGAAAGCAACATGCATGCTAGCCGGAAATAGCTTGTTGCAAGCTACATCGCAGC
>NC_085866.1:28943018-28950518 GCF_034702125.1 Engraulis encrasicolus | reverse complement strand
GCCATAACCAACCGTGACATGCCCAACCGTGACATGCCCAACCGTGACGGCGCTTAACATGCCCGTTAATTGTTGTAATTACAGACCTAGAATACATAAATAACTAAAAATAATACTTATTTTAAATAAATATGATTACCCTTATTAATAATAATTAGTATAGGTCTGTGGTTCTAATAAAAAACCAATGGACATGCCACTGCACCACTTCCGCATGTCACTGGCACATGCCACATGCCACTAAATGATCTAACTCCCTCTCGAGAGCAAAGAGATAGCTAAGAGAGCAATGATGCTAATAGAGCAGCATCAGTAGCAGCAGCAGCAGAATCCTTATAAAGAACGCTTTAAAGAGCATCATCCACATCAGTATCCTTATTTAACAAAAGAGTACAAAGGACCTAAGAGGGCTGAGAGAGATCGAAATGGATAAAAGAGTGCTAAGAAAGAGCTAAGATAGATATAAGAGAGCATCTTCATCATCATCATCATCACTAGCAGTAGCAGCAGCAGCAACGGCAGCATCCTTATATAGAGCGCTTTAGAGAGCATCATCAGTCTTATTTAACAAGACAGTACGAAGGACCTAAGAAGGCTAAGAAAGACCTAAAAGGGTAAAAGAGACCTAAGATGGTAAGAGAAACATAAGAAGACAGACCTAAGAGGGCTAAGAGGCAGCTGAGAGGGTAAGAGAGAGGTAAGAGATAGCTAAGAGGGTGAGAGAGAGCTAAGAGATAGCTAAGAGAGCGATGATGCTAATAGAGCATCAGTAGCAGCAGCAGCAGCAGCAGCATCCTCATAAAGAGCCCTTTAATGAGCATCGTCAGCATCAGCATCCTTATCTAACAGAAGAGTACAAAGGACCTAAGAGGGCTAAGAGAGACCTAAGAGGATAAAATAAACCTAAGATGGTAAGAGAGACATAAGAAGAGGGCTAAGAGAGACCTGAGAGGATCAAAGAGTGCTAAGAAAGAGCTAAGATAGAGATAGGAGAGCATCATCATCATCATCATCATCAGCGGCAGTGGCAGCAGCAGCAGCATCATCCTTATATAGAGCGCTTCAGAGAGCAACATCAGTATCAGCATCAGCACCAGCATTAGCCCTTACCCGAGTGTCGTCATGGTGACAATGGTGTACCAGAAGGAGGCGGGGATGCTGGTGAACTTGCTGGAGGCGGAGCCCTTCTCGGCGTAGAACATCACCGTGGCGAAGATGATGATGGCCATGGTGAGGGAGAAGAGCAGGAAGCCCAGCTCCGAGGCGCAGCTCTTCAGCGTGTAGCCCAGGATGCGCAGCCCCTGCGAGTGCCTCGAGAACTTGAAGATGCGGAAGACGCGGAAGACGCGCAGCGTGACGAAGGCGCCGCTCACGTCCTCGTTGTCTGTCATGACCAGGCCGATGTAGTAGGGCAGGATGGCCACCACGTCGATGATGCTCATGACCGAGCGCACGAAGCGGTAGCGGCTCGGCGCCGCGAACAGACGCATCAGGTACTCCACAGTGAAGATCATCACGCACGCCGTGTCCATGCAGAAGAACGCCTCCGTGTAGCGCTCGCCGCACGGTGCGTCCCGGTGCAACGCCCCACTTTCCCCTGCCCCTCCCCCGCCCGAGCCACCGACCAATCTCGAGCCCAGTCCGCACGGTACCGTCTCCACCACGTTGGTGATGACGGAGATGGCGATGAAGAAGCCGGTGACGTAGTAGAAAACCAGCGCCATGGTGCTGGTGTGCGGGTTCTCGAAGGCGCGCCACATGGTCTCGCGGAAGGTCATGTTGGGCAGCTTGGCGTCCTTGTTGTCCTCCTGGTCGTCCATCAGCCGCTCGGCGTTCTCGCGCTTGCGGTCCTGGGAGACACACACACACACACACACACACACAGACCGACATACAGAGACACACACACACACATATACATAAACAAAGAAGGGCACAAGGATGTTTATTTGTCAAATTAAATACTGTGAAAAGTATAGCATGCGGAGAAAGTTCAGTTGGTCGGCATGCGGAGAAAGTTCAGTTGGTCGGCTTGCGGTCCTAGGAGAAACACACACACACACACACACACAGAGGGAGGGCCAGAGAGAGACAGGAGGTTACTAATAAAAGCTTGGGGGGTTTCTGTATCTTCCCCGAGACCTTCATGCTATACGAGTGCATCTCAGCCTACGATGAGGAGCTGGCCTTCTTTGTGTGTGTGTGTGTGTGTGTGTGTGTGTGCGCACCTTGTACTCCTCGTAACAGCAGTCTGAGATGATTTCGGGGATGATGCCGAAGAAGGCCAGCTCCTCATCATAGGCCGAGATGCACTCGTAACGCGGGTAGTGAAGCTTACCTGTGGAGGGGGAGAGAGAGAGGGATAAGAGAGAGAGAGAGAGAGAGAGAGAGAGAGAGAGAGAGAGAGAGAAAGAGAGAGAAAGAGAGAGTATGTGTGTATGTGTATGCACTCGTAGCACGGGTAGTGGAGCTTACCTGTGGAGAGAGAGAGAGAGGGAGAGAGAGGGGGGGCAGGGAGAGAGAGAGGGGGGGGAGAGGCGGGGAGGGAGTGTTTGTGTGTGTAGCGGGTAGTGGAGCTTGCCTATGGAGGGAGAGAGAGAGAGAGAGAGAGAGAGAGAGAGAGAGAGAGAAGGAGATGAGAGAGAACGAGTAGCAGGTAGTGCAGTGGGGAGAGAGAGTGTGTGCGAGTGTCTGTGTGTGTCTGTTTGTATGTGTAGCCAGGGTAGTGTACTGATGAGATTGTGTGTGTCTGATTATGTTTGTGTGATTGTATGTGTGTGTGTGCGTGTGTGTGTGTGTGGGTAATGCAGCTTGCCCGTGCGGTAGAAGTTCAGTACGCTGCGGAAGACGTCGGGGTCTCGGTCGAAGAAATACTCCCCGACCTCCTCGTTAAAGAAGAACTCCTTCTCTGTCGAGCCCAGCAGCGTGTCAGGGTAGCGGTCCAGCGTGTTGCGCCATGTCTGCAATAATAATGATAATAATGATAAGAATCATACCTTTTGAGCAACGGCTGGGCCACGGGGTCATCCCTATGTTCCCTGGGTCCGATGTTCCCCACAACCGGGGAACTTAGGACCCTTTTTTCAAAAAAGGGTTCTATGTTCCCCACTGCTTCGATTGTTCGAAAGCGCAGATTGTTGTTGCACCTCTGACAGGTTAGGTTTAGGGATAGTTTTGGTCAGGGCACAAATTTACAACTCAAAAACACTGCATTACTGACAGGTTAGGTTTAGGGATGGTTTTGGGAAGGGCACAATTTGAAAACTTGGAAACATACAATGCAGGGAACATAGAACCCTTTTTTAGAAAAGGGGTCCTATGTTCCCTTTTCCCATACAAAGAAAGAGGAACATAGGACCTGGGGAACATAGGACCTGGGGAACATAGGACCCGGGGAACATAGGTACACTCCCCTGGGCCACTACCGTCTGCCACTACCACCGCCCTAACCATCAGCCAAACCCCTGCTTGTTTATTGATTTTGAAGTGAGATTAACCTGGAAGTTGCCTGGTTAACACCAGACGATCTCACAAGTGAGATTTCCCGAGAATTCACAAGAGCATTTCTTGTGAATTTCTTGACTCCCAGTTAAGACTGCTCTCTGTTGTGGTTCCCAAGTGTTGGAATGATCTCCCAGAGGCAGCAAGACTATGCACATCTCTTGCAGCCTTCAAGAAGCAAGCAAAGACTCTCCTCTTTCGTGACTATCTACTAGACTAATGCTTGAGCTGCCCTAGCCCCAGGCCAGATTCTTGATAAGATGTGTATGGGTGTGTGTAAGGGTGCTCTACTTTACAACAAAAAAACCCTACAGTAAGTAACCCTTCTTTGCATCTGCACTTGTTGTTCTGTATATTTCCTGTGCATGTTGTATGTATAATTCCTGTGCACGTTGTATCTGCTTGTGATGTTGGCTATGATTATGTCCTCCTTTGTAAGTAGCTTTGGTTATAAAGCATCTGCCAAATGCAATGTAATGTAATGTAATCCATTTTTGGTACGATTGCCCATGGCCGTTTATTGACCGTTATGAATGTGTCATTTGGCATATACGTAGCCCATAGCAAATGGTGTCTGTTAAATCTATTCAAACAAACTGTAGTCATCGTCTTTCCACCCATCCCCACTCTCTGATTGGAGCCCAGGGAGTGCTGTCCTCACTCAGTGTCTCCCTGAGGTCTTTGTCTTTCAGATTACATTATAGTCCAAAGCGACTTACAGTTACTGTGCATGGTATTGGTTACAGTCCCTGGAGCAATTTGGGGTTGGGTGTCTTGCTCAAGGGCACTTAAGCCATGAGTGTCGGTGTAGAGAGAGGGTGGGATTCGAACCTGCGAGCCTGTTACCTACAGTCCATCTCCCTAACCATTTGGCCACGGCTGCCCAACATCAGATCAGGTTGGAACGATTGTGAACAGCAGCATGGGATTTCTAACGGTGCATTTATACCAGACATTCTCGTTCGCTTTACGTGTCCGGGAGCATCGTGAGTCCGGGCTGTTTTGCTGTCCCCTTTCACACCGCACAGTCAGCGTCCACATTCTATCCGCGGGCAGCAGCCAATAATTTTCAATGGGAGCCCGCTCATTGCACGCGGACGTCCGCGCAGGAAAATAGACTCAAGTTCTATTTTCGAGGAGCATCGCGGACATGGGACATGGGACATGGGGCCGAACATGCGCCGCGCTTGGACCGCGCTCCTGTGTGCAAGGCATGATCTGTTTTCATGTATTCTAACCGTTTCGGAATGATACAGGATACCTCCGGACACGTTGTCGACGTCGACGCCGACGTCTCGCGCTTTACGGTGTGTAAGCACACTAACCTGGAAGCGGCGCCCGCTGACGTTGAGGATGATGAGCTCATCCTGCCGCTTGCCGCCACTGCCCCCGCGTCCCTCCGCGGCGGGCGCCACGGGCATGGGCAGGTTGGCCACCGGCATCCAGCCAATGGCGGCCGCCCGGGCGAACGGCAGCCATGCTGCCACTCCCGCCGCCATGTTGGCAGCCGCGGCGACGGTTGGCGAGGGCACCAGGTCGCACGCCTTCACCACCAGCTTGGCTGCAGGTCACACACACCTGGAGAGATACACATGCACACACACACAAACAGGCCAACCTTAATATCTTTGAGAGAGGGGAGCCATGTTTACGAATAGAGACTCCTTATAAACACATTGGGACACACACACACACACACACACACACACACACACACACACACACACACACACACACACACCTATGAAGAGCAGAGAGAGAGAGAGAGAGAGAGAGAGAGAGAGAGAGAGAGAGAGAGAGAGAGAGAGAGAGAGAGAGAGAGTACAGGAGACAAGGGCTTAGAGATGGAGACAGGCAGTGTTTGGTCAAATGTATGATATAGATAGAGAAAGACAGGATGAGAGAGGGAGACAGATTGAGAGATGCTGCAGAAACACACACACACACACACACACACACACACACACACACACACACACACACACACACACACACACACACACACACACACACACACACACACACACACACACACACACACACACACACACACACACGCACACACAGGGGACAGAGGGAGACAGATGGAAAGATGCTGGAGACAGAGTTGTTGACAGGCAGAAGGGAAGAGGTCAAGAGAGAGAGAGACACTGCAGAGTAAGAGAGGAGAGGGAAAGAGAGAGAGACAGAGTAAGAGAGGAGAGGGAAAAAGAGACAGAGAGACACAGAGGAAGAGAGGGAGACAATCACTGCTGTGCAGCTCGCACACCCCCACCCTAATCTTGGTGCACACAGACACAAACCCTCACACCCACACAAACACACACACACATGCACACGCACACACGCAACACACAACACAACACAACACACGCACAAAGAGACATGAGATTCATAAGAAGACAGGAGAAGACACAGAAAAAGACAGAAAGACACAGAGACATGAGATTCATAAGAAGACAGGAGAAGACACAGAAAGAGAGACAGACTTGAATTGGCAGCATGTGACAGACGGGGGGAGGGTGGAGAGAGAGGGACAGTGCCAGACACATGACTGGGCAACCTAATCACACATACAGTAATTCCATGAAATAGACATGGGCCCTTGGCGCATAAAATCTGTGGCAGTTTCACAGATTTTGCCAAAATTCTGTGTTGGGGTCACAAATGTGTTTTCTGTGATGGACTCACAGAGGTGCTGTCTATATAATCCCGCAGCACTATGTTTAGTCTATCATTATAAAACTGGCAAACTGGTGATGGTATAGCCTGCCTTTTCCACTTGGTTTATAGGCTCCTTTTTTTGCACTAAACCAAAGGATGCTAGCAGTATACGCTGCGCCAAAACCAGTGCCAGTTACCTGTCCGTAAACAAATGTTTTTTGAGAAAAAAAAACAAAATTTGAAACATCCTTAGAGAACTTAAGCTGGAACATAACACTGTGGGAACATAGACCTGTGGGAATACAGAGAAAGCACTTCCGTGTGCCCATCACGGAAAGCAATTATGTGACCCCATCACAGAATTTTGGCAACAGCTGTGAAACTGCCACAGATTTTGTGTCACAGTGGTCATTTGGTGCTCATTTCACGGAATTCTGTGAGATGATGTTGGTCTGGGGCGAGGTTAAAAAAGACGTCAACAAATCACACACTTTGTCCAGCAGCTAGTCTGCCGACAGCATGAGAGACACACAGGGAGAGAGACAGACAATCAGTAGAACAACAGGGCACACAGCAGGACGGACGGACAGACAGACAGACAGTGAGAAAGAGAGACAGAGATACAGACAGGCAGGCAGACAGACAGACAGACAGACAGACAGACAGACAGACAGACAGACAGACAGACAGACAGGGAGACATACAGAGAGATAGGCAGACAGACAGACACAGAGAGACACACTGGCAAACAGACAGACAGACAGGCAGACAAAGAGACAAGCAGATAGACAGAGAGACAGGCAGACAGACAGAGAGACAGGCAGGCAGGCCGTCAGGCAGAGGGGAGCAAGAGATAGAGAGAGAGAGAGAGAGAGAGAGAGACAGACAGACAGACAGACATGGAGAGGCTTTGGAGCAGAAAAGGCGAGAGGAAAGACAGGCAGCGAGACAGGAAGACAGGAGGGAGACAGGCAGACAGAGAGGGCACAGGAGACAGGAGAGAAAATACAGATAGAGATATAGGAAGACATGAGAGAGAGACAGATAGGCAGATAGTGAGGGTGACAGGAGAGAGACAGACAAAGAGATAGGACGACAGTAGAGGAAAGACAAATAGAGGGAGACGGAAGCAGATAGAGAGGTGGGAAGACAGATAGAGGGACACAGACAGAGGAGAGGTAGGAAGACAGATTGGGGGGGAACAGGTACAGTGTGTCAGATAAATACACCTGTCTCTGGGGAAGGGAGGGAGAGAGAGTGATGAGAATAGACAGCAATGTCCATGTGGAGAGAGAGAGAGAGAGAGAGAGAGAGAGAGAGAGAGAGAGAGAGAGA
>NC_085866.1:28913018-28940518 GCF_034702125.1 Engraulis encrasicolus | reverse complement strand
TACAGCACAGCAAAGCAAAGCAAAGCAAAGCAAAGCACCGTACCGCACCGACGATTTATATAACACCTATCCAGAATTATGACACTTCTCCCGGCCATTACATAAACAACACATTATGTGCACCCCCCGCACCCCCCGCCTCTCTCCCGCCTATAAACTCCGGGAGGTGCGCTGGCTCTATTCTCCGTTATTACTGTTGACATTTTAATCGTCTAGCCATGTTGTTGAGATCACTTCAGGCGACGGGAGTTCGTCTTTATGTGTTTGGGCTGGCGAGGAAGGATCATGTTTTACTCTACATTATGGCAGTGGGAGGACGGAACCTGTTGATACCAAACTATTAACAAAGCATTATTGGGCCAGGTTGGAAACGTGGGTATTTGATAGAATTGTCATTGCAACCCTAATTAACCCAAATAGGTCCTAGGGTTGGATTTATGCTGGCTGTATTTGCCATTTTATTCCCAAAGGGCAAAAAACACCCACTGCGTTAAATTTTGAAGTAGCCTATACTCCCACCGACACAAACCCATATCCTGACTTATTTAAGATAAGGAAATACACCTGCATAGATATAAAACTCAATACAATGTATGGAGCAATGACACTATTTGTATGACCTGCGCTGTTTGTCTTTAGATATAACGCTTTAACATCTCACAGTCGCTGTCAATGGACTTCGTTTGGGCAAAACACGTACTGCTTTTAACCTTGAACTAAAGACGAGCAATCTGTTTTACGCGTAAAACATACAGCAACTCACTTACCCATATGAAATAAACCTGTTCAGAGCTGCGACGGAGCTGTCCTATAGTCCAGAGAAAGAGCAAACAAACCCAGACGTCAAGTTGAAAATTGTAAAAAATAAAAATGACCAAAGAGCCTCTTTAGCGTACTCCCCCAAATCCACTGCAGAGAATGATACGGTGTGGAGGTTTTTCACACTTTTAGTAGTCCATGTTCTCGTGTGGCTGCTCAGGCGTAAACGTGGAAATGTAGCCCGCTGTCGGTAGTCCAGGCAGGCGCGCGAAAATGGCTTTGGGTAACGGAGCTCCTTTAACGGTGTCCCTCACTGTGGATGCTCCGATGACGGACGGGGGTGAGAGTACTCTGCCGTAGCTCACGATGCGTCTCGCCCTCGCTCCAAATCTCTCTCTCTCTCTCTCTCTCTCTCTCTCTCTCTCTCTCTCTCTCTCTCTCTCTCTCTCTCTCTCTCTCTCTCTCTCTCTCGCTCTCTCTCTCTCTCTCCACACTCACTCCTCCTCCTACTCTCTTTAGCTCATCTGGTTCGAACAGCTGCTACCCCCACCTCTCTCTCTCTCTCTCTCTCTCTCTCTCTCTCTCTCTCTCTCTCTCTCTCTTTCTCTCTCTCTCTCTCTCTCTCTCTCTCTCTCTCTCTCTCCCTCTCTCTCATACACACACTCTTGTCACATAAACGCAGTGAGAGGCTGCCTGCCTGCCTGGATTCAACAGTAGCTACAGGCTTATCTGCAAACCCTAAACGGGAGCGTGTCAGGGAAATGGCGCGCGCGCTCCCTTGAAAGAATACTATTGAAAACTGTTGAAATAGAGCAGACCTACTTAATTGCAAATATAACTGCCTTTATTTTTAGTTTACTGTCCTCCTCACGAGTCCCCACTTCTCGCCTACTCCTAATTCAGGGCATAATATTGGGCCATCATAAACATACTATTAGATTCCCGAATATAATATTAACGATGCGGAATAAAAAGCTTTATAAAAGGCGGAGGTGTAATAAACGGTTATATGAACTCTTCTTTTACTGACTCAACGGATCCTAGCACACTCAAAAAAACGATTCTAGCTGGTTGTAAAATTGACACAAGTGTTCCATGCAGTTTTAACTCAATGTTGTCAGTTTAGTGAAATGAAAGTGAAAATACCGTGTTAGATTTACTAGGCAGATCGGCCTAGCCTTTTTATAGATTGTGTTATGTTGAAAGAACCCAACGCAGTCAGGCAATTTCTTCAAACTACCCAGAATGCAACGCTCCAGCTTTTCAAATTGCAGGAAGGCACGAGGAGTAAACAGACTAGTTCGCCTGCAAGGTAAGGACATCTCTTCCAATAAATCCTCAAACATGCTCTAACTCTAACCAAATGTGTAATGTGTTAATATCACAATCTTATTTTGCTGCTGCACATGCTATGTTCAAAGGTTGATGTTATTGATTTGCCAACATTTTTGTTGGGTAGTCGGGCAACATGCTGGATGTAGCTTTACTAGCATGTTCTGTGCAGAAACACGGTGTCCACCTTCTTCTTGCAAAGTGTAGGAAAAGTTAAACAATATTTTAGGTTGTTTTTTTTGCTTACAGCCGCCGAGCTGGTGTTTAATGCCCTGTATTTCATGTCAAACGTGTCGACTGTGCATTGTTTGCTAGCGAGCTAATTTATTGGATGCCTGCCACCAATTCCCTTTGAATTCACAGGGAAATGATAGCCTAACTCTGAAGCAAAAACCTTGGTTGAGTGAATTTATGTCATATCATCTCGGCAGGGCATGGGTTTACTTGGCAAAGAGTAACAAATTGTGATTTTAAGGAGAGATTCACACTAGAGTGTGGCTGGACGAAAGCGAGAAGACAGGACTTTCTGTTTAATTTCGGCCGCCGGTGTCAGCATTTCACAACGACAGCATTTGGTGTGCGCGGCCAGTCCTGTTCAAAATCCCCCGTAGCTAGAGGTAGAGCTCTAGTCTAGACATTGGCCGAGACCAGGCAGAAAGACGTCTCGCTGCCGTTCTGCCACGCTCGTGTGTGAATCTGGCCCAGGGAAAAGAAAATCCTAATTACAACTGGTCTACATTGCGTCCTACTACAGCATGTTGCGCGTGCTCCGATGTGTTTGAGTTTATGAGCAAGCCTTTATGCGCTTTGTGGACAGTGAGAGCTTTGCGGCGCATTTAGGGAAATCAGTGGAGTGCGCTTTGAAACGCACTGAGGCGAGCCATCATAAAGTTCTTCAGCTTCAGTGAGAGCCATGTTAACCCAATCCACAGTCAGACCAAATACAATTCTAAGCGGGTTCTGAATACAGACGTGGCGTGTAGTCAATCCACCTGGCTAATAAACTGGTGTTCTTTTTTGAACGTTGCACACCTGCGTAAACTGTAAGCTGCAATGAATTAGATTAGAGCAGGGGTGCCCAACGAGTCGATCGCGAGGTACCAGTCGATCTCGAGGGGAGTGGCAGTCGAGAGACATGTAATGTGACAGGGAAAATACTGTCTTTCAAAAGTAGGCTATGTAGTAAGCTGCTGGTACTACTGTATTGGTTAGATAATTAGTCCCACTGTAACACAGAATGAGGGGAAAGCATTAGGAAGTGACCATAAGGGTATTGCAGTTGATTCATGTGTGCACACATGTAACATCGGGTGAGTAACAGAACATGTGCGCAACGATGCGTTATGACGCGGCGATATGCGAGGATCTTTGTCCAAATCGCTAGTCGCATGCATCATCGCTAACTGCGTTTACATCGCGTGCCGCGTGTAAGGGAAATGTTAGCTGACATGTATGGAATTCACTTCAATTTGTGCTGTTTCCTGCTCCAGTTGTGGACAGAACGATTGGCCAAACTCACAATAGAAAGCCTTTGCTCTGCTACTGTCCCAGAGAGCTGGGAAAAAAAACCTTCATAGAAGAAGTCACTCTTAACAAGGGTGTTAACCAATTCAATGAGTTCTCTCTCTCTCTCTCTCTCTCTCTCTCTCTCTCTCTCTCTCTCTCTCTCTCTCTCTCTCTCTCTCTCATAGTAAAGTGAACTTAACTGGCCTACTATTTACCCATAACAAATGGTGAAGTTCTGAGCCCTTTTTAATTTTGACCACTGAAGTCATGATAATGCTTAATCATATCTTAGAAATAGGGCCCATGTGCCTACATATGCCTTTTATACACCAAATGTTTATCATTTTGAAATTGTTTCAGTTGTTTATGAGTTGTGTAGGACTGAAATTATCTCTGCATACTACAAAGCAATGCAGCATTGCTTTGTAAACGTAGGCTATTCAACACACTTTAAAAACACACTGAAAAGATACGGCCATAGTAGCCTACTAAAAACATTTTGTTCATAATAATGGTGATTAATAAATGGTGATCTTAAATTTTCATACTGACATCCTGAAATTTGACTTGGTAGATCACGGCAGACCATCAACTTCAAAAGTAGATCTCGGTTAAAAAAAAGGTTGGGCACCCCTGGATTAGAGTTTAGGCTACTTTATTTATGTATGCTCACTTAACCAAGAAGCCTAAATAAGGCAGTGGCCTGTTAATTCAAAATGACTAATTTTAAAACATTGATTACCATAGTGAAACAAAATGTAACTGTAAAAACTGTGTGTAACATTTGATAAATATAATCAATTACTGATATTGTTTATTACAGAAATGTACCACGTGATGCAGTAGCCTGTTGATGCTGGCAAAAGATGCAATCTGGAGGATTTCAGGGTACGTTTTACTATGCTTCAATGTTAGGTGAGATGAATGTAATGCAGTGTTTCCCAACCAGGGGTACGTGTACCACTAGGAGTATGTTTTATTTTATGAATAAAAACAAATGTATGGTCATGATCATATTGGGATAGATGAGTGAGGTGGTACTCATACTATGACAAAAATGCTTAGGGGGTACTCAAGACGAAAAAGGTTGGGAGACACTGATGTATGCCCAGATCATGTACGCCCAGAGCAAAGTCACAGGCAGTGTGCTTCTCTTGCATTCACAGACTGCCCATGCTTTTTTAAAGAGATAAGTTAGAATGCTTTGCATATCTGTTTGTGTAGAGTTAATCACCAAGACAATTTCCAGAAGTAGTATCCAGGTGTCAATTGTCCTTGTTCTGGTGTTGTTATTTTCAAACAGAGATGGCTCTTGCTCACTGGCAGTGACTTGGGTCATGTGAGACAGCATCAGAGCTCGGGTGACATCTCTCGCTCGGGTGAAATCTCTCCTGGAAGATTTCAAGGTATGAAATGTTTTACTCGGCTGCATCTTCCAATAGATTACTCTTTATATTGGTATGTAATGATGTCCTTACCACCAACAAATTCTCTTAAGCATCAATGTGGTCTATAATTCGTCCTGCGACTTCTCAATGCGAGCTCCCATTGATATTGAAGCAATAACTGCTCCGATTATTTTTTTGACTGGAGAAATGGAATCCTGCTACAGTGTCCCAGACCTCTGTGTGCTGGAGCTCCACCAGGGGGCTAGAGCCACACACACACACACACACACATACACACACACACGCACACACACACACACACACACACACACACACACACACACACACACACACACACACACACACACACACACACACACACACACAAGAGGTGTAAGAGATTATCACTTTTCACTTTTGTTTGGACTTTCATATGTAAATTGTTTTTTTGTGTCCTGAAAATAGACAAATAAGCTACATACTGTACATGTTGTATTTGTGTTTTATGATTTTATAGGTGTGTGCAGAGTTCTGAAGAATAAAAGTCAACAGTCAAGTTCTTCTCCATATTCTCCAAATCTGACGGAGGCGTTCCATCAGGAAAGGGGGAATGGTTGGTCGATGCCTCCAGAATAATGATACCCATGACCCAGGTATTATGTACAAAGAGAATGTTAATTTGAATCTTGATGCCTACAATTTTGCTGATTTGTTGACAATCGAGATGTATAAACATTAAGTCAGAATAACTTGTTAAACTTTTCACCTGGTGTATTTGGTATTGTGGTAGCATGTTTGAAATGGATGGTTTAGAAGGTAAAATATGTCATGGACATCAGTTAAATATTTACATGTGTATCTGTCGAATTACTTTGTTTCAGGCACAACATGCTGACAGGGAATCGGCTATGGCAGAAAGCATCCATGCCATCTACGTGATCCGCCATGAAGGTTCAGAAGCTACTGACAGTCCTGAGGACATCGGAATCATTTTCAAAGGGGTGACTGCATTTGGCTGCTTGCCAAACATCCTACCCAGGCTCCGCCCTCGCAGTGACGCAACACCTTCGGCTCTGCTACACACACTCAGGAAAACTTTGTTCAGGTACTTTCGGGTTCCCTCCACAGCAGGAAACTCCACCCACTTTGTCGGGAAGCAATCGACTTTCAGCATCACCAACCGTCCTGGCTAGAGGCGTGTTCAAGGAAGTGACAAGGTTTGAGCAGAGACGCTCTATTGGGACTAAGAAAATGTTTGGTTTAAACTTTGGCTCAGCCTGTTCGGCCCTCGACCAGTAGCAAATCATGAGAGTTGGGTCAACCATGCCGTTTGAGAATGTTGTTATGCTCTTGGTCAGACCAAGTCTCGAAGAGATTTGTAAGTCATGATAATCAGGTTACAAATATTCACTTACAGTGGCCATATTTCCTTGTTTACGCACTAAACTTGTTATCCTCGAAAGTTGTGTGTGTGTGTGTGTGTGTGTGAGTAATAATGCAGACATAATAATAACAATTGACTAGAAGTACAAATACACATTTCTACATTATTGCTCACACACCGCTTTTGGTAAAACATTACTGAAATGGCCAAACACCTTTATGCATTTTTTAATAAAGAGTCATTGCATTGAGCAGATCATTGAGAGGCTCTGAAGTCCACTACACTATTCTTAACTTGTGTGCGTGCGTACCTCCTCAAGCACATATACAGCACTCTATTTTTAACATTTTTTAAAAATGTTTTTCTTTTTTTTGACTTAACAACCTGTTAAAAACACAGCGTTAAACTTTGGCTTTTTTCGCACACCTCAGCTGGCAGGTGCGTCGGAGATGGCACCATGGGTCACTCAGCAATAGTTTAAAGAAACTCCCGCACACTGACCATTTCGCTCTTCTATCTTTAATAAACTTAAATTTATTAAAGAAAGAACAGCGAAATGGTCAGTGTGCGGGAGTTTCTTTAAACAAAAACACAGCGTTACAAATTTGTTGTTACTAGAATGGCAAGGACAGTCATAGTGCATTACTAAAGGCCCTGTGTTATGTCATCGTAGACAAGTATTATGGTAATTAACCTTTCAATGACTGTTGGTGTGCTACTGGTGGTATGGAATGCATTATTGGCCTACAACACACGTGTACGCTCTTGTATGTAAGTGTTTAAAAGGGTTTTTTGTTTATTACCCTCAAGACAATTTTGTGTTTTGATTAATGGCCTGGGGAATGTGTTGATTAAAATAAAATAAAAAAAACAAATCTTCAACATCTTGGGTTTGTAGTGTTGTTTTCCATAGATTTATAGCCTTTTCTGTGTAAGATTAAGTGTAATGCTTTGAAAATTACTTAATAAAAACATGGAAAGTATTTCCACATGATTCAATAGCACATATACAACATTATGAGCTCTTGTTGGATCAACTTGAGAGAATTGGGATAATCAAACCAGTATCAAACATGTTGGATGAACATTATAAGATCCTGTTGGATCAATTTAATTGAATCCGGTTTTGATACCCTGACTCAGTTATGTTGGATCAACTCAAGAAAGTAAGGTTACATGAACAGAAGGTAATCCTGTTAAATCAACAAAGTTGCCTAATGTTAAAAATAAGAAAGATAATCATGTGGAAATACTTTCCATAATATTCTTAAGTAAATCCAACATAAATTTTTTTTGAGTGCAGGCAGGCAGACAGGTAGACACAGGTACGCACGCACACACGCACGCACGCACACACACACACACACACACACACACACACACACACACACACACACACACACACACACACACACACACACACACACACACACACGGCACGGGCAATTCACAACGCAATTCCACCCAGGCACTACATGGTTTCTCAGATGCGACACCGATTAAAATAATCTCGCTAATGACCGCGCGTTTACGTGAGATGGATAGGCGGCTCATGACTGGCGGGCCGCCTAAGTGCCTGTAGATGAGCAGATCATCCAGATGAAGGATCACCTGCGAGGCGCGTGTCACACCGTACGGTAAAGCAAGCGCACGAGGGGGAGAAATGACAGTTGGCGGCCGGAATCATAAATACGAGGCTATACAGGGAGGACAATCTCCTGTCTAAACGTCAGAACGGGGGAGGGGTTGAACCACTGATCCACTTATCTGTAATGAAAGATTTAAAAGTCTTTTATAATGGATCTTGCACAGGGGCTGATTGAAATTTAATGTTCTCATTTTAGTCGGACCAGACCTGCTTGTCAGGTCACAACATCCATTTGTGCTGCTGAGGCAGAGGCCGACGCTACAGGAGAGGAGAGAGGAAGAGAGGAAGAGAGGGGAGAAGAGCAACGCTGCACCAGTTTGGAGAGAAGAGGAAAGGAGAAAAGAGGAGAAGAGAAGAGAGGAGAGGAGAAACAGAGGTGGTAGAGGAGAGGAGAGTAAAGCTGAGAGGGGAGAGGAGAGGAAGAGAGGAAGAGAGGGGAAAAGAGGAATGCTGCACCAGTTAGGAGAGGAGAGGAGAGGAGAGGAGAGGAGAGGAGAGGAGAGGAGAGGAGAGGAGAGGAGAAATAGAGGTGGTAGAGGAGAGGAGAGTAAAGCTGAGAGGGGAGAGGAGAGGAGAGAGGAGAGAGGAAGAGAGGGGAAAAGAGGAATGCTGCACCAGTTAGGAGAGGAGAGGAGAGGAGAGGAGAGGAGAAGAGAGGAGAGGAGAGGAGAGGAGAAATAGAGGTGGTATAGGAGAGGAGAGGAGAGGAGAGGAGAGGAGAGGAGAGGAGAGGAGAAATAGAGGTGGTATAGGAGAGGAGAGTAAAGCTGAGCTGAACTAGAGAGGCGGGAGAGGAGGGGAGAGGAGAGGTCCAAAGGGAGATTGCTGGAACGTCCTGCAGTCGAGGCTGATCACTCTCCAGTGACCATGTCACACATTTGGGAGCCTCCTGGGAGACATAATATACACACCGCACCCTTAGCAATGACACCAGCAACCGTGGCCTGATGGTTAGGTAGGTGGTCTTAAAATCAGGTTTTCAGGTTTGAATCCCACCCTCACATCTCCATTCATGGCTGAAGTACTCCTGAGCAAGGCTCCTCTCCTCTCCCTTCTCCTTTCCTCCTCACACCCCTATCCTCTCCTCTCCTCCCATCTCCTCTTCTCATCACACCCCTCTCCTCTCCACTCCTCCACACACCCCTCTCCTCTCTTCCTATCTCCTCTCCTCCTCACACCCCTCTCCTCTCCTCTCCTCTCCTCTCCTCTCCTCTCCTCTCCTCTCCTCTCCTCTCCTCTCCTCTCCTCTACTCTCCTCTCCTCTACTCTTCTGTCCTCTCTCCTCTCCTCTCCTCTCCTCTCCTCTCCTCTCCCCTCCCCATCCCTGGTTTCATCTGCAGGTCGTCATTAGGCAGAAGGCCATTAGGGGAGCTTGTCCTTACACACAGACACTTGTCCTGCTCATCCTGCTCGTCTCTCCTCTTCACTTGCGGTCTCTATTTCCCTTCCTCTCCATCTCTCTCTCTCTCTCTCTCTCTCTCTCTCTCTCTCTCTCTCTCTCTCTCTCTCTCTCTCTCTCTCTCTCTCTCTCTCTCTCTCTCTCTCTCTCTCACACACACACACACATACACACAGTCATCCTGCTCATGTGAGCTGAGCACATTGCACTGCTGCTAATGACACACTGTGACCTGTGCGTGCGTGCCTGCATGTGTGTGTGTGTGTGTGTGTGTGTGTGTGTGTGTGTGTGTGTGTGTGTGTGTGTGTGTGTGTGTGTGTGTGTGTGTGTGTGTGTGTGCATTATGCAACGTTGGAGACTCCGTGCTCTATGTTCTTCTGCACCAGTTCTCCCAGTGTGATGGTGCAGAGTCATGTCATCATGCAAACACACACACACACACACACACACACACACACACACACACACACACACACACACACACACACACACACACACACACACGAGCGGACACGTACGCACACACACACACACACACACGGACGCACACACACACACACACACAAATGAGTGGGCAAGTGCACATGCATGTACACACACAGACCCACACACACAGAAACGCACACATGCACACGCACAGGCACACGCACACGCACACGCACACGCACACACACACACACACACACACACGCACACACACCATTCTGTAGCCTGTGGGCATGCATCCGTGTCTAGGGGAATGTGGGGTCGGGTCTGATGCAGGAAGATTCTCAAATGTGATTAAATGTTTGTGCCAAGGCCTGGATACTTCAGCTCAGAGTATGTCCACAAATACAAATATAATACACAACACCAAATACCACAATACCACACAGTCAAAAAGTCATCTACAAGGCTTTTTAGGTCATCCACTACGTCGTTGTGGTAGGTTATAGGTTAAGAAGGTATAGTTATAGGTTAACAAGTTTTTACTATGCATTCCTGAAGTATTTTCCTAATTTCCATTAATAGCAGGGAAAGCAGAGATGTTTTCTACATAAATGTGAGGGGGACGAATGGAAGGGAATTTGAATCTGGGGGTGTGGAGACACACCTGACACACCCTCTATCTGCGCCAATGAAATTCGTTTCTCACTATACTCCTGAACGCCGTGAAGTTTTCCATATGCGTTATGCCCATTTGTGGGGGAAATCAACCCATGCAAGTCAATTGGTGATGTTGGGGTTTAATAATCGAAAGATACGGACCTGTAGACTGCGCAACATGCCGACAACGTGTTGTGTTGCCGGCTGTTCAAATAATATATCCAAACAGCCGTGGCTGAAGCATGGAATGTGCCAATGTAGCATGTAAATCAATGAGACATCCGCTTTGTTTTCACCCATAAAGGGGCGTAATGCAAATTTAAGAGCAAAGTACCCTGATGGCCGTTCATGAGTATGCCTCTCCCATGAGTAAGTGGAGACAGGAGACATATTACATAAAGTGCCAGACAGGATAACTCATTGTGAAAGTGAAAGTGAAAGTGAAAGCCCACCTCATTGTCATAGTGACACAGCACTCTACAGCACACAGTGCTCACTGCACACAACATAATTGCATTTATGCCTCACCTGTGCAAGGGGGCAGTCCCCAAATGGTACCCCAAGTGAGCAGTGCAATGGGTATATCAATCATGGAGGAGGGGGAGTGCACTGCTTAATTATTCCCCCCCACCAACCTGGTGGGTCGGGAGTTGAACCAGCAACCGTTGAGCAACAAGTCTGACACCCTAACCCCTTACCCTTGACTGCCCAGTAAGATGAGAGAAGTGTGATAAGTGTAACAGTAGCAAAAAAAAACATTAAACCAATCGAATAAAATAACTCTAATTTGTTAGGCCTGGGCTCCTAAACACAATTACTGTAGGCAATATACGTAGATTAGGCTATAATAATGTATAGTCTACAGTAGATTCTTGCTTATGTAGAGTCTAGCAGATTCTGCCATACAGTCACACCAGGCAGACGCATTCATTCATATGCACATGTGGTACACTGAGGCAGACATATTCCTGTAGGCCTATGTGTTGTAAATGTAAATAATATACATGTCTTGCATGTATGCATGCTGTAGGCGTGCACCTATTATACTCATGTCATGTGTATGCTACACCAATACAGATATTCATATCCTCCTGCACCTTGTAGAAGTGGGATTGAACACCACATGAATGTATATGGGAGACCAAGTGGGATTGAACACCACATTAATGTAGGCTATATGGGGGACCCAGTGGCATTGAACACCACATTAATGTATATGGGAGACCCAATGGGATTGAACACCACATTAATGTAGCCTATATGGGATTGAACACCACATTAATGTATAATGGGAGAACAAGTGGGATTGGACAGTAATGAGGGAAGTAGAAAACTATGGGGGTTCACATGGGAAGAGATGGGCCGCAGTTAAACTGCCAGAGTGCATTTACTCAAACACACTGCAGTTCAGGACCCAACACACGCACACACACACACACACACACACACACACACACACACACACACACACACACACACACACACACACACACACACACACACACACACACACAGAGAGAGAGAGAGAGAGAGAGAGAGAGAGAGAGAGAGAGAGAGAGAGAGAGAGAGAGAGAGAGAGAGAGAGAGAGAGAGAGAGAGAGAGGGAAAGAAAGAGTCTGAGAGCAGTGGGCCTTCTACACTTACATAAACACACAGCCAGGAGTGAGACCTCAAATTTATGACTAGAGCTCTAGCGAGTATGTAAGTCTGTGTCTGTGTTTGTGTATATATGTGACACAGAGAGAGAAAGAAAAGGAGGAGGGAGAGAGGGGGTAGGCAGAAACAGAGAGAGAGGGAGAGAGAGTTCAACATAAAGAGAGTGTGTGTGTGTGTGTATGTGTGTGTGTGAGAGAGAGAGAGAGAGAGAGAGAGAGAGAGAGAGAGAGAGAGAGAGAGAGAGAGAGAGAGGAAGAGAGAGAGAGAGAGAGAGAGAGAGAGAGAGAGAGAGAGAGAGAGAGAGAGAGATATGCTGCGGTGGAGCTATTGGGTGAATGTTCTTATAATGGCCCCATGGGGAATGAGGAGTTTTATAACTTCTGGAGTCAGAGATGCATGTCAACTGACCTGGAGAAATACCCACGGCAGCACAGCAAAACACAGCATAATACAACGCAACACACCACAACACAACACAGCACTACACCACCCCACACGACACAATATAATATGACACAACACATCACAACACGACACAACACCACACAACACGACATGGCACAACATGAGAAGACACGACACAACACAACAGAACAATCTCAGTAATATCAGCCCAACACAACACGGCACAGCACAGCACACACACACAGAGAGAGAGAGAGAGAGAGAGAGAGAGAGAGAGAGAGAGAGAGAGAGAGAGAGAGAGAGAGAGAGAGAGAGAGAGAGAGAGAGAGATGATGCGGTGGATCTATTAGGTGAATGTTCTTATAATGGTCCCATTGAGGAATGAAGACTTTTATACAGTGCCCTCCATAATTATTGGCACCCCTGGTTGAGATGTGTTTTTTAGCTTCCAATTATTTTATTTTTTTTCTAAATAATATGGGACCTTAATGGAAAAAAAAGAGAAAAATCCAACCTTCAATACAAGTGCATTTATTCAGTGGGGAAAAAATCCCACATAAAGAAATAATTATTTGACATCAAATAATGTGTGTCACAATTATTAGCACCCCTGGTGTTAATATTTTGTACAACCCCCTTTTGCCAACAAAACAGCACCTCATCTTCTCCTATAATGTTTCACAAGATGGGAAAAGACAGAAAGAGGGATCTTCAGCCATTCCTCTTTGCAGAATCTCTCTAAATCATCCAGAGACCTGGGTCCTCTCCTCTGTACTCTCCTCTTCAGCTCACCCCACAGGTTCTCAATGGGGTTGAGGTCAGGGGACTGAGATGGCCATGGGAGGAGCTTGATTTTGTGTCTGGTGAACCATTTCTGTGTAGATTTGGCCATATGTTTAGGGTCATTGTCTTGCTGAAAGACCCGGTGACGACCCAGCTTCAGCTTTCGGGCAGAGGGCAACAGATTTTGATTTAAAATGTCCTGGTATTTCAAAGCATTCATGATGCCATGCACCCTAACAAGGTTCCCAGGGCCTTTGGAAGCGAAACAGCCCCACAGCATCACTGACCCACCCCCATACTTCACAGTGGGTATGAGGTGCTTTTCAGCATGCGCATCTTTCGTGGTACGCCAGACCCACTTAGAGTGTTTGTTGCCAAAAAGCTCAATCTTGGTCTCATCTGACCAAAGCACACGGTCCCAGTTGAAGCCCCAATACCGCTTGGCGAACTCCAGACGCTTGCGTTTATGATTGTGAGTGAGGAAAGGTTTTCTCCGTGCATGCCTCCCAAACAGCTTGTTGGCGTGTAGACAGCGCCTGATGGTTGATTTGGAGACTTTGTGACCCCAGGATGCTACCATTTGTTGTAATTCTGTAACAGTGAGCTTTGGAGATCTTTTGATTTCTCTTACCATCCTCCTCACTGTGCGTGGTGGCAAAATAAACTTGGGTCCTCGTCCAGGCTTGTTTACCACTGTTCCAGTTGTTTTGAACTTCTTAATTATTCCTCTCACAGTGGATATGGGCAGCTGCAGTTGAGTGGCAATCTTCTTGTAGCCTCTGTCTGACCTGTGAAGGTCGACGCACATCTGCCTCACTTGTATGCTGTGTTCCTTTGTCTTTCCCATGTTTAAGAGTGGATAAGAGAAATGGCCTCGGTGTCACGTCATATTTATACCCCAGGGAAACAGGAAGTGATGAATTACTAATTAAATGTTCCTACATACTCTGGTAAACTTTGTAAACTACTGTAGAAATGACAGAAATGCTTCAATTATATTTATTTCCTGGGAATTGTTAAGGGTGCCAATAATTGTGGAACAGGTGATTTAATGAAAAATAATTATTTTTTAGTCAGGGATTTTTTTATTTTCTTACAATTCATTTGAGTTGAAGGCTACATTTTCCTGCAATTTTCAGTGTGCCAGTATTCTTCTGCAATAAACACTGAATTTATTTTAAGGCTTTTAACACATCTCAACCAGAGGTGCCAATAATTATGGAGGGCACTGTAACTTCTGGAGTCAGAGATGCCTGTCAACTGACCTGGATAAATACCCACAGCAGCACAGAACATAGCAACACAACACAACACATTCTCAGTGATATCAGCCATAACACAACACGACAAGACATAGTCTGTATATCAGCACAAGAAGACATAACATGACAGAGCAAAGCATGACACAACATAACACAGCATAATACAACGCAACACGGCACAACACAACACAACACAACACAACACAAGACAACACTGCACACAACACAACACAGCAAAGCACAAAACAGCAAAGCACAAGACAACACAACACAGTATCAGTTAGTATATCAGCACAACACAGTGCAACACAGCATAACACAACACGGAACAAAACTGTCTCAGAGGGTAATATCAGCACAATACAATACAGCACGAAACGACACAGTCTCAGTTGCAAGTAATATGTCAGCACAGTGCAACACGACACAACACACAATGCCACGACACAACACAACACAACACAACACAACACAACACAACACAACACAACACAACACAACACAACACAACACAACACAACACAACACAACACAGCACAGCACAACACAGCACAACACAACACAACACAACACAACACAACATAACATAACATAACATAACATAACATAACATAACATAACATAACATAACATAACATAACATAACATAACATAACATTACATTACATTACATAACATAACATGACACAACGTATCACAGCACAACACAGTTTCAGTACATAAGCACAACATAGTTCAATACAACACAACACATCAGTACAGCACAATACAACATGACACGACACAACACTCAGTTAGTATATCATTACAACACAGTAAAACACTGCACGTCTCTATCTCTATTGGTATATCATCACAACATACTGTATAGCATAACACAATATGACACGGCACGGAACAACACAGCACGACACGACACGACACAGTCTCAGTTAATATCATGTGCGGTCACATGAGGCTAGTCTTGGTCATGCTAGGCTACTACAGCCATGTTTGTAATGTCGAGTTGTGCCTATAGCAAAACTCATTCCTAAAATTAACCTGTCAGTGAATTATGTTTTCAGTTAACCTAAAACATAGCTTCCTTTGGCATGCCACAAAATCATCTAACCCCTACTGCTGCATTCTCTGCAGACCTATGTGATGCCTTCTAACAGCCCTCAGCTCTTCATCTTAGTTTCTTTGTTGAATTTCATCCATGCATTAATTCCCCCTCCTCTCTTCTCATCTCACCACTCATATTCACCTTTCTCTTTCAACTTTATTTCATGATGCTCATCCTTCACTCGCCTCAACTTCGTGTCTGACTTTGGTTTGGCACTCTTCTCTGCCTCCGACTCTCTGATCCCTCTCTTTCTTTGTCTCGGTCAGTGTGGTTCATTCTCTCTCTCTCTCTCTCTCTCTCTCTCTCTCTCTCTCTCTCTCTCTCTCTCTCTCTCTCTCTCTCTCTCTCTCTCGCACATTTTCTCTGCCTCTCTATCATATCCATCTCACACCACTCTCTCTGTCTCTCAATCCATCATTTTCATCTCTACCTCCCATCTCTCTCTCTCTCTCTTTCTCTCTCTCTCTCTCTCTCTCTCTCTCTCTCTCTCTCTCTCTCTCTCTCTCTCTTTCTCTCTAACTCCTTCTCTCTAACTCTTTCACTCACCACTTTCCTCTTTCCACTTCATCAAATTCTCCTGACATTCTTCTGTCTCATATTTCAACACTCATTTCTGTCCATCTATCACCCGTCTACTCTCTCTCTCTTCTCCACTGTAATTATATCAGCTGGTGTCTGTGTTAGACTCTGTCAGGTGTTTCTCAGGTGGCTCAGTAATCGCTGTGCTGCTCTGCTGCTCTCCTCCTCACCTCTCCTCTCCTCTCCTCCTCTCCCCGTCCTCTCCTCTCATCTCATCGCCTCTCGTTTCCCCCTTCCATCTCCTCTCCTCTCCCCTCTCCTCCTCCTGCTCTCCTCTCTCCTTTCTTCTCCTCTCCTCTCCTCTCCTCTTCTCCCCCTCCTCCCCTCTCCTCCTCCTGCTCTCCTCCTCCTCTCCTCTCTCCTTTCTTCTCCTCTCCTCTCCTCTCATCGCCTCTCGTTTCCCCCTTCCATCTCCTCTACTCTCCTCTCATTTCCATTCCTTTCCTTTCCTGAGTTCTTCTCTCCTCTCCCCCTCCCCCCTCTCCATTCTACAGCTCCTTGCCTTTCATCCATACTGCAACTGAAGATTTCTTATGGTGAAAAACCCTCCTGTGGCCGTGCAGTCAGACCTTCAGTCTGGCTTTATAAAAAGAAATATAGAAAAATTCAATTATACATGAAACAGAAGACGAGCTAGACAGCAGCGAAGCTCAGGTCGGATTAAAGGTGCACTGTGTAGGACGGTGGCCAGAGAAGGTATTGCAACTATGCTTCTCATTGAAACGGTGCTGTCCATTGCCAATTTTAATATTTTCAGGAATATTTACTAAGTAATAAATTAATATTTACTAGTATGACCAAAGTCTATTTCTGGAAATTCAATTTTGTGAATTCACCTGCATTTAAGGTGCTGCTTACACAGATGCAGATAATAATAATAATAATAATAATAATAATAATAATAATAATAATAATAATAATAATAATAATAATAATAATAATAAAAATAATAATATAAAAAACATTTTATCCATTTGTAATAAAAACTTGCATTGTGACAGGTGCGTTTTAACCCCCTAAATGGGATATTTTCAAAACCAGCCTTTTGAAATGTGCATTCTGTTTTTTGTGTAAACGAGAGGTCAAAACCAATGTGTCGGTCAAAAAATATCCATATAGGCTATGTGTAAACAGCTTCTAAGTGCAAAATAGGACTTGGTGAACATAAAGCAAACTAAAGCTAGGTATGGCCATCCAGGTGAGTTAATCCACGTGCCTCTGGTACACAAAGGGTGGATGTGTGCAGTGCACAGTAAGGCATGATCAGCCAGTTGAGTTAAACCATGTGTAAAGGCAACAGCAGGTGTGCTTAAGTAAGTTTGTGTCAAGGTCAGCTCGGGTGTCTTTAGGTGTGTGAGTGAATATGAGATGTCAGCTGTGCTCAGGTGAATGGTAGGTGTAAGTATGACGCATGTCAGGTAGGCTCGGACAGGTGTGAGGGCAAGAGCAAGAACAAGGCGCCACCATGTCCAGGTGTGTCGTCAGAGGCGGAACAACTATACACGGGGCCCCCGGGCAAAACAGTCTTTGGACCCCCCATATCGCCTGGCAAAGTCATAAGAGGGCACCTGCCACCAATACGGGAGGGCCCTGGGCCCAAATGCCCTGCTTACCCCTCGTTTAGCTCTGCCCCTGTGTGTTGAGCATAATATGCAAGACAAGGTCAGGTGTACTAGGATGACAGGTGACTCAAGATCAGGTGACTGCCGCTGCTGTCAAGGGTAACGCAGGTGTATTGGGTTTAGTGGGGCAGACGCTAGTGTAAGTCAAGGCTACTCAGGTGTATTGAGTGATGGGGGGCAGTGCTGTAGTTTAATCGTGGAACAGGTGTTATTGGGTTCAGTGGAACAGAGTAAACTGCCCCACAGTACAAAGGCAAAGTGCAGTAACTACTGTACATATTTTGTTTTAGAGATATTGCTTTGTCAAATTTGCAGTAACTACAATATCCAACCTATTACGAAGGCTTTGAAGGCCTTTTTCTTAATTTCAATGTTGGCGTAGTTACTGCAATTTGCCTTTGCAGGGCAGTATAGCTTAACCCCTTAATGCACACTGTACCTCCTGTGGCACAGTCTAATAGTCATTGAATAATAAACTACCATAGTACTACACTACTATGACATAACACAGGGCCTTTAGCAAAGCACTACGACTTGGCCATTGTCATTACAGCAAATAGTAATGGCATAAAATCATAACGGCATGTCTTAATGGGTTAATATAGTTTTAGTGTAGCTAAGGTGTATTAGGTTCAGTGGGACAAAATACAGTTTAATACAGGGGCTTACTGAGGTGTTTAGGATTCAGTGAGAAAGACCGGAGTGAAGGCCTTTCATGCAGATGGGATTGAGGGTGAAAAAGGCGTATCTATATCATAGCAACACTGCTATGGCATTATCGATAAGCAAGCTGATGAAGACATCGTCATTACCATTTTGCAATAAGGTAACAGAGGTTCTGTTAATCCATAAACACAGAGTCTCTGCTATAACCTTATTGTCACAAAAATGGCAATGACCAAGTCTTAATGTGTTACTTTAGACCAGGGGTATTCAATTAAATGTCAAGTGGGGCCAGTTTTTTGAATTCCTCCCTGTAAAGGGCCCGAACTATACGTATGTTTTATGCTTGCTGACTATCAATGAAAAAAATATGGCACTCTTCATTAAGGTGGGGGGGTCTGGGGGTCCTACCTCAGAAAGTTTTGCCTTTCTTAGATGTAATATCCTGCATTTTTAGGTCTGTTTCAGCTCGATACGGAACCCATACTTTTATCTCTAAATTCCGAAAAATGATTCTGCATTTGAAGGGGCGTATGGGGGGCCAGAACCTTGCCCTCCAGGGGCCGCATCTGGCCCCAGGGCCGCCGTCCTGTCTATATGAGCGAGCCGTCGAGATGTGATTCTCTTCGCTATTGAGCATGCGCACGCATGCGCACACCCTTGCAGCGGTTTTCGCGAGTGATTGCCCATCGAATTGTGAGACCTCAGGTTATGATAGGATCCCCTGAGATCCCCCTCTCAACTTTAGTGACTCAAACTGTAGCCTATCTCCTCCTGAGGTTACCACCAGTCATCCATAGTCTAGTTAGCCTAGCCTGTCCACCGACTGTCATCGACTGAAAGTTACGATATATCCCCTGGGGGGGAAAACGGGAAATTGCGTGGATCATCCAGCAGATCATTGGAAAATCTGTGAAATAGCGTGGCCTCGAACGAACATTTGCTACTTTGTTGCCTAACCGTAATCGCTCACACACTCAGCCTCGAACTCGAACATTGTAACATCGATCAGAAAAGACTATTTATGTAGAGGAGGCGTTCTCATTGCAAAATGGAAAAAAAACGCCACCTCTGATTGAGCTGTCAAAATGCTCCCTCCACCCTTTTCACTCAAGAATTTGAATCGGCTGCATTGGTGAAATGTCTGAACATGGTAGGCCTAATAAGAAATGCACTGGTGGGGATGTTTTGAAAATATGATTCCGGTCATTAAAAGACAGACATCTGCCAAAACAAAGCCACAATAGCCTATGCTATCTGCTATCTGGGAATCTGTACCGCGCTTGTTTATCCCCATAGCACATTATTTCATATGGCAATTTGCCTTGCGAGCCCACGTCGCATTGAAACCAAACCAAAAGCAAATGACTGCATTAAACAACCCGTAGCCAGGCCCTGATCCCAAACACTTTCTCCAGTCCTGTATTTGCGCAAACTCAGCTCAGTCTCTTTCATGTGGCACGTTCCTTTACTTGCTCAAACGAGAGGCTCTGTTTTTTTTTAGTGATCAGCAGCCGCACGTCCTTATTAAATTCCGCACGAACGATTGCACATCCCTGTTCGTGAAATAGCCTACATAAAGTACTCTAATGGTTAGGCCTATTAAAATAGTCCTACGTGGACCATGGCCGATTGAAACGTCTTCCACGGAAAATAAAGGTCGCTCATTTAGATGAGGCAGCTCGAATCGATAGAACACCACTATCGAGTAAGGCTACCGGTCGCTCATCTCGACGAGGCAACATATCTCGACAGAACACCGCCATTTGAATAGCCCTGCTTTGGACTCTCTGCATTGTCATAGCAGGATGAATAGGCCCATCTACAGTAAGAGGTAGAGTTTAAGGTTGACTCTGGGGTTATTGGATTTAGTGGGACAGGCTGTACTGTATGTCAGGGCTACATAGAGAAAAACACACAGTCAATACCAAGAGCTGCTAAATCTACAGTATTCAAAATCTAGACAGCGGCATTCTGCCTTCTCTGACAGTACAATATTGGGCTATAACAAAGATGTCCTCTCCTGTCAGAGAGACCAGCGTACGTCATCCAAGGAAGACAAGAAGGCCGTTTCATGTCTTAAAATGTCCCTGAAGAGTCTCCTGAGGAATACAGCTTCTCTCACGGGGCATCTCAAGTGTGTCACCAGGGGCACCTCGAAGAGGATGTAGTGGGTGCTGGAGATGGTAAACAGGCTATTTTTAGATTCATAATTCATTTTCATTTGGACTTAATGGTTGTGTCTAATTTAAGACCAATCGAAGAGCCCACAATAGTAAAACATTTTTTGTCATTCTTTGTCTATTTTTATATCACCTACTTCAGTTCAGTTTTCTGTCCCTTCCGAGCAACTGAAGTAAGTTCTGGTTGTAGTCTGTATCTCTTGCTTTCCTGGTATGCTGGACAAATGCCCTGATGTTCTCCTTTATCCTTTATCCCGATTGGAACAGACATCAGACTGGAGCTTTCCAGAGGCCCTCGAATTAGAACCAAACTGAATTAAATGGTGTGTCGGCACAGTAAGGCAGACCAGTATTCATCTATGCACTTAAATTGTACAAGTCGTGTTAACTTTTGTTGCAGGTCTTGAAAAGGGGTGTAAGCTGATGTTGGGTGGATGAACAAAGCAAAGTGTCAGAGTAAGCCAAAGTAAATGTAGAAATATAATCCAAAACCTGCCATAGTTTCCATGGGATGCTACACTACAGAAATATGTTATTGGATTCGACAGTACAGAAATATGCTATTAGATGCAACACTGTAAAAAAAAGTGAACCCTACATAGCATCTGGACTGTGTACTTTGTATCTGTTAATGATGTTGGCTATGATTTTGTCTTCAATTCTAAGTCACGTTTGTTAAAAAGCGTACCAAATGCAATGTAATGTAGTGTAATGTAATGTTATGAAATGTGCTATTGGATGCCACAGTACAGAGAGGTATTGGATGACACTGGACTGGAATCCATTCAAACCTGCTCTCACTGCACTATAGTATACCATCTTTAAAAATGCATCCTCTCAGTATCCCCGCATACAGCAAACCCAGACAGGCATACTGTACTGCCCAGCAGAACACATATTAGCATTTCTACACAAGCGTCTCATAGCATTTCAGCATGCAGAGACTGTCAGCCCTGACACAGTCAGCAAGTCTTTACTGTGCGCTGTGGGGATCCAGTAGGATGGGTAGCCAGAGCTGATATAGAGCTTATAGCTTTGGCTGGGCCCGGGACAAAGTCATCTGAAAGCGCCCCCCGCCCCAATACATACAATGTAATGAGGCTGGGCCTGTTCTGTCCCTGGGCCTGGGGCAACTGACCCCCTTTCCATCGACTTCTGTGGACTTCCCTGTCCAGTAGGATTGTTAACACTCAGCAAGCTCCAACCAGTAGGATTGCTAGCACTCAGCAAGGTCTGCAGCCTTTACAGTAGCGGTTCCCAAACTTCTTCTGTGGGGACCCCCTTTTGGACCTAAGAATGTTTTCACAACCCCCTTCCCCCCATATTCTTAGACATGTTTTGTCCATTAATATTGTTAGATTTTCCAACAATAGTTCTTTGTCTGCTAATATTGCTAGAAATTCACCGAACTAGCACACGTCTCTGAACCACACAAGTGAATACTGTTGCTAATCAATTCATGGAATTATGATAGCTATTAACCTGTGGATTTCTCCTTCTTAGGCAATGTCCCTCCTGTCCAGGACCCCCCCCCCCCCCCAAACTTCCTCGACCACCACCCAGCGGTCCTGACCCCCAGTTTGGGAAACACTGCCTTTACTGCATGTATACAGTGAGTCCAATAAGTATTTGATCCCTTGCTGATTTTGTTGGTTTGCCTACTAACAAAGACATGATCAGCCAATAAATTTTATAATAATATGTATTATAATATGGAGAGACAGAATATCAAAAAGAAAATCCAGAAATTAACTTGAAAGAATATATATTAATTTATTTCCATTTCATCGAGCAAAACAAGTATTTGATCCCCTGCCAACTGATTACAGTTCCGGGCCCACAGACCAGATGGGCACTTCCGATCAACTTGTCATCTGAATTAAAGACACCTGTACATACTAACATGCATAAAAGACACATTGAATCAGCAGAATCAGTCCATAGTATAAGTGAATCAGTCACACTCCAACCTCACCAGCATGGGAAAGACCAAAGAGCGGTCAAATGATATCAGGGACAAGATTTTAGACCTGAACAAAGATTAAATGGGCTGCAAAGCCACAAGATAGAGACTGGGTATTAATGACCCAACTGTTGATGCATTTCTTCCAAAATGTGAGGAATACAAAATTACTATCCATCAGCCTGTCTGGGGTTCTATACAAGATTTGACGTTTTGTAGGGATTTGATAATCATGAGAACAGAAAGAAAGCACCCTAGACCTGTACGGGATGAACTAGGCAATGATATCAATACTGGGACCAAAATCACTGAGAAAACTACTGGTAGTACTTAATGCCACAGAGGTTTAAAATCCTGTAGTGAACACATGGTACCTCTACTTCAGAAGGAACCTGTGCAGTCCCACCTGAGGTTTGCCAACGGACATCAGACTGGTTTAAGGAGGTGCTGTAGTCAGATGAAACCAAAATCAATCTGTTTGGCATTAACACAATTCAATGTGTTTTGAGAAAGAGTACTGCTGTCTAAGATCCCAAGAACACCCTCCTCACCATCATGCATGAAAGTGGTATCATTATGGTTTGAGGGTGCTTGTCTGGCCAAGGCACAGGACAACTTCACATCGTCAACGAATGGATGGAGGGAGACATTTAATGTGCAATCCTGAGTGCAAACGTCCTTCCCTCCACCACTACACTGAAGGGTGGGTCATTTTTGGATCTCCCAACATGACAATAATACACATACAGTCAAAGCAACGAAGGAGTGGCTCAATAAGAAGCATATTAAAGTCGGGAAGTGGCCTAGACAGTCTCCAAATATTAACCCTATAGTAATTCTATGGAGAGAACTGAACCTCTCATTTGCCAAGCCACAGCCACAAACTACTAATGTTTTAGAGATAATCTGCAAAGAAAAATGGGCAAAAATATTTTCTACTATATGCACAAACATTGTCATCAACTAAAAGAAGCATCTGACCTCAGTACTAGACAACTAGGGCTTTGCCACAAAGCACTTTATCTTCTTTAGCTAGAGGGGTCAAATACTTATTTGCCTAAATTAAATACAAATAAATTAAAATATATTATTTTAAGTTATTTTCTGGAATTTCTTTTTGATATTCTGTCTCTCCATGGTTGAATACATATTATCATAAATTTATAGACTGATCATGTCTTTATTAGTGGGCAAACCGGCAAAATTAGCAAGGGATCAAATACATATTTGACTCACTGTAGGGATTGTGTGTGATCTGCACTCAGAGCTTGTGCTGTGCTTAGCAGTGTTGAGGTTAGTCAAGCGAAACAGCAGGGATGAACTCCGAAGGCACTGCACTGCATGAAGGTCAGGCTGCGAATTTCAGCATTTCAGCAAGTGTCATGTATTTTACAGATGTGGGGCACTTTATTATGTATTGAGTAGGAATGGGGAGTTTCAGAGCATATGAATATTTAGGAACCATGGAGTGTTGCAGCACGAATGAATAGAGAAGGAATGGGGAGTTTCAGCACGTATGAATATTTAGGATATATATATGGGATTGTTTCTGCATGTATGAATGAATGAATGAAGGAGATATGGGGTGAGTTACAGCACAAATTAATTGATTGAGGAGGAATGGTGAGTTTCAGCGCGTATAAACATTTAAGATATACATGTATAGGTCTATATGATTGTTTCTGCATGTATGAATGAATTAATTTAGGGGAGGTATGGGGTTTTATATTTTAACTGTATTTTGCAGGTAAGAAACGTGTGGAGATGATTCTAAATTGTAGGCGAGGATTCCGAGATGAGTTGAGTAATGAGTCGCCAAGGGACAAGAGTCTAACTGTGTGTGTGTGTGTGTGTGTGTGTGTGCGTGTGTGTGTGTGCTATGTGTGTGTGTGTGTGTGTGTGTGTGTGTGTGTGTGTGTGCGTGTGTGTGTGTGCTATGTGTGTGTGACTTGACTGTCTGATCGTGAGGCGGGCATGATCAGACACCACCCCCCCCCCCCGCCTCCAATCAGAAAAGCCGTTCATGTTCATCATTTAGTCATGCACAGCACAGTGCATGGGAAGTGCTCATTACGGTAGGTGTGTGTGTGTGTGTGTGTGTGTGTGTGTGTGTGTGTGTGTGTGTGTGTGTGTGTGTGTGTGTGTCTGTCTGTCTGTCTGTCTGTCTGTCTGTCTGTCTGTCTGTCTGTGTGTGTGTGCGTGTGTGTGTGTGTGTGTGTGTGTGTGTGTGTGTGTGTGTGTGTGTGCGTGTGTGTGTTTGTGTGTGTGTGTCAAGCAGCTTTCTTGGTGGAGGTCTGCACTCTCTGAGTGCTTCTAGTTGGTTATGAGACACATACAGTGCATTGGAAGTGCTTGTGGGTGGGGGGCGTGCAGGGTTGAGTGACGGGTGAAGAGGTGGGGTCGTGGTGAGTGTTGAGGTATCGGGGGTGGTCGTGGATAGGATGATTGGGGGAGGAGGGGTAGTGGTGGGTGGTGAGGTATTGGGGGGGTGGGTGCTGGATTCGGATATGGCGGTGGTGGGCTGGATTCGATGGTTGGACCTGGGTGGTATCAGGGGCCGGGGGAGAAAGAGGTGCTGGATTCGATGGTTAGGCTGGTGTGATGGTTGGTAGATGAGAACAGTGCATAGGAAGTGGTTATTATGGGGAGGTGGGGTCGTAGTGGGGTGGAGTACAGTGGACTGCTGGATTGGTGGTGGTGAGCCTGGTGATGCTCGTCGAGGGAGATGGGATGGTAGGCACAGGGAATTAAATGAAGACAGTGCATATGAATTACTCATTACGGGAATGGTGGTGGGATGGGATGGGATGGGATGGCAAGGGGGGTGAGGGGCATTGCTGGATTGGGCAGTGCTGAAGTGGTGATTTGCCTCCCCGTAATGATATGTGATGTGCTCATCTACCAACCATCACACCAACCTAACCATCGAATCCAGCAGCTCTCTCTCCCCCGCCACCCAGTACCCACCCAGTTCCCACCATCGAATCCAGCCCAAAACTGCCATATCTGAATCCAGCAACCCCCCTGTGGTGAAAGGAGCAGGGTTTGAGGGGGTCAGTAGTCGAACGAAGGCAGAGGGAGAGGCAGAGGCAGAGACTGAAGAGAGATAGAGATAGATAGCCTTTATTGTCCCCAGAGGGATATTCATTTCCACCACCATAACTCATTACAGCCACCATGAAAACATAAACCATACAGTACAAGACAGGCATGTGGACATCATTCAACATCAACAGATACATGATGTGATGTACGCAAGGACATCAAGCACCATACATGCACACTCTAATACTGTCAGACACAACAAGCATTTACTCCACAATAAGCCAGGGCGGGGCTGAAGGTCTTGAAGGGGGAGTAGAGGAGGAAGGCCAGAGGGAGGGGCTGAAGCAGAGGCAGGGGTAGCTGGATCAAGGTCTCGGCCCAGGGCCCCTAGGCTACAGGTTGCAATAGCCCCCCCCCAGAGAAAAAAATCACATGAACAGTGTTATGCCCCGTGTACATCAAGCGCTACCAATGCGACCCAGGTAGCTGGGGCGGTTGAAGAAGTTTCGCCATGAATTTGTTTTATTCGCTCTGGATGCTGCACTGACATGTTTGATTCAGCTAATTACATAACGGCTCTGTCTTGACAGCCTGGGACATTCCTCTATATGAACGTTCCAATTGGTTTTCGCCGAACCACGTCATAGCGAATTCGCTTAAGATTAGCTTGAGTTTAATCATCAAAATTCGCCCTGGTCACTCAAGAAGCTTCGCTCCTGGCGAATTCGCTCTGGTAGCTTTATTCACCTTCCCTCCATAGAGAAACAATGTCGCTTAGTACGCCTTCGATGTACACGGGGCATTACAAGCCCGAGCTATACACCAGCTATACACGAGCTACCAACTATATAGAGGAGCATTATCAAGAGATGATTTTTTTTTCACAATTGCATCTGTAATTCAGCCAAATAGTTTTACCCCCTTTGGCCAATCAGGGGGGCCCTGGCTGGTGGGGGCCCCTAGGCTGCAGTCCTATCTACCCTGTGCATTAATTCGGCCCTGGAGGCAGAGAGAGGGGTAGGGGTAGCTGGATCAAGGTCTTGGGTGGCAGGTGATTAGGGGAGGCAGAGTCATGGGGATAAAGGTCTTGAGTATAGGGAGGGTTCTGTGGTCCTTTTTAGCCTATGCAAATGTCATAACCATGACTTCACATTACACTTACATACAGAATAGACAATACAATCACACACACACACATACTGTACGTGCACACATGCCCAGATGAACACACACGTATGCACGCACGCATACACACACACACACACACACGCATACACACACACACACACACACAAACACATTGACTGCCTCCTACGTCTAGCCTTGTTTCTAGTATGCACACCTCCCACGGTCAGGGCCACATGCAGGAGTCAGTGTGTGAGTGTGTGTGTGTGTGTGTGTGTGTGCGCGTGTGTGTGTGTGTGTGTGTGTGTGTGTGTGTGTGTGTGTGTGTGTGTGTGTGTGTGTGTGTGTGTGTGTGTGTGCGCGTGTGTGTGTGTGTGTATGTGTGTGTGTTTGTGCGTACACGTACGTGTGTGTGTGTGTGTGTTTACTGTATGCGCATGTTTGTATGTGTGTGTGTGTGTGTGTGTGTGTGTGTGTGTGTGTGTGTGTGTGTGTGTGTGTATTCATGCATGCATGTGTGTGTGCGCGCGCGCGTGTGTGTCTGTGTGTGCCTGTGTACGTCTGTGAGTTTTGTATGTAGAAATAAGGTATCAACACTGTATGTGTG
>NC_085866.1:28878018-28888018 GCF_034702125.1 Engraulis encrasicolus | reverse complement strand
GGTTACTTACTTAGGGCAAAGGCACTATATCAAGCATCAACTACTTTAGAAAAAGTGGGCATGGCTTCCATTTGCGTAGCGCAGTGGATTAAGCTGCCGATTTCGGAGCTGGGCCATGCGAGTTCGAATCCCCAATGGAGCATATTTTTTCTCAAAACCGCCTTACAAAAGGGCATTATCAAGGGGCAATCCCATAATGCATGGAGAAGTGTACCCACCTCTTTGTTACACTTCCAACATTTGTCATCCTTTGTTAAACCCATTCAACATAACTTGGTGTAAAATAATACCTATATACAATTTTGTAGTGAATACATTTTTTCTGGCATCCCTTGTAGCCCTTCCCACGTTTGAAATAACACTTTCCCACAGTGTCATCAATGTTTGTATCTAGATCTTTCTGCCAGATAATTCTTAAGTTTTCACACATTTTTGTTTGAATTTTTGACATTTTGTTATAAAATCAGAGGTAGAGTGTAAGTGTAAAATAGGCGGAGTGTGCCAGTGGAAAGAGTCAGTAGCAGGCCAGGCAGAGCAGGAGGGGGTGGGAGTGTGCAGCATCTCACCAACAATCAGGGTTGAGCTGGCCGACTGCTGAGAAGAGCCGACATGAAGACAAGGTTGAGATGTCAGACTCATCTGGGCCAGAACTTAAGGCACAATTCTGAACAGCACATTTAACTACAGGTGAGGTGGGATGGAGTTGCTGTATGGAGAGCTACCTGTGTCTTGTTAATATGATCCTGATTGTACAAAGGTGAATCTAGGAGCAAGCAGTGCCACTGGCTCTTCATGATGAGGAAGCACAACAAATGGATACCAGCAGGGTGTACTTTGCTGTATGTCAGTGTTAAAGTGTGTAGTGTTGGATTTACCAGCTACCCTACCACCGTGTCAGCTGAACTCGGAGGCACCCAAAGGAGTAGAGCTGACAACTTGAAATTCAGTCCAAATTAAAAGATTATTTATTGATCTAATACATACAAATTAGTAAATGAATACAGAGTGAATAACACATAAAATACAGAAACCAAAGTACAGAGCTCTGGGTTCAACTTAGAACCCAGAGTCCCAGGTTCACCCTAACGGCAACAATGATGAACACTGGATTTCCCTGAACCCAATGATTATATAGTAACATACTTTCACTAAAATATGTACAGGAGGAGGTGTAACCTGACCAGCTCTGCTCCCTTGCACCACATCTTTGCATTAGTGATTAGCGCTGACCTAAAACCCGGAGGATCCGGTTGGAGAGCCGGATCAAGACCTCATCCGAACAGACCGGATGGCTGTCGTGCATTGATCCGCCAAAGGCGGGTCAGACGGCATTTCATTAATATGTCAACAAAATGGCAGTTACAGCGCGATAAATTGTGAAACCGGAATATATCCTCTTTAGTTGACTACAACAGCCATTCTCTAATCTCCCTAGTATGCTGTTCAGTCACGAACACTCATTGAGTAAAACTGAACCAACTCCCGCCTCGTCATTCATCGAGCCTGTTTGATCCGTCCAGCCTGTTGTGGCCAATTGAGTCGCGGATCCCCGCTCCCTATGTGTGTGCTTCTGACTCTGATGAGGTCTACATTTCTAAATGTTAACAGTGCTCTGCCAACGCTTTAACATCTCAGTTTGTAGGCTACTCTTAGGTAAATTATAGTCTACAGACGTGACTCTACTATCACTGCGTTACAGCGTACAGTCTTTAAAGCCACTGCTGTCACTCCCCTCGTCCGAGTCACTCAGCAGCGGCGCCCTCGGCGCCACGGTGAGACGAATCCTGAATTGTTGTTGGTAGCAGCGAATCCCCTACGGATCGGATCAACGCTTAAGTTTCGTTTTTGCCACCAGTGTGCGAGTCGCAAGGCAACTCGGCAGCGGAAGCGAGTGGTCATCTGCTGTTCGCCTCCTGACTGTCCCTGCTCAACTAGACTTCTGCTCCCAAATATTTGACTTTTAGTCTTCTTAAATACAAACACACACATTATTTAATGCAAAATAAGGAACATGCCGTTTCACTGCTGCCAAAAGGCTGTTCGAGTTGTGAGTGCATGTTTAGTGAGGAGACCCAGGTGGGTCGGATCTCAGCATGAGTTCAGGAACTGTGACATTCATAAAGTGAGTTTTGTTGATCAAACTGTCTTACTCTTTGATTTATCAACGTGAATTGATAAATGGAACAACAAAGGCGAGGCGCATAGCTACTTAACGGCAGAAACGTTTTAAAAAACACATTATTATTATTTATTTTTATTTATTTTAAATAAGTGATCCGTGTGATCCGAGTGATCCGTCTAATCTGGATACCCTCCTTGGAATGATCCAATCAACCCGGACGCCTCAAAGATTCGAGTTAAGCACCTCTATTAGTGATACAAAGTACAGTACACTGTTTTGGCTGATCACAGTACTGATTTGTATTTTATTATTTAAAAAACATGCACTGAATCATTTGCACAACTCTCCTGGTTCGTCTCTTCTTCATGTTGAAACACCTCCAGGTTTTGTAAAAGTAGTAGTTTTGTAAAAATAGTCCCTTTGTGTGCAACTGGAATCATCCAGATCTTCTTATCTTGTCATGCGCATCCCAAGGTCTTCACGTCATTACCTGTTGGTCATTAGTTTAACACTCACATGTCCATACATGTCCATGCATGTCACGACAAACGACATTGACAAACACCCATCCATACCACACAGGCCCAGTCTTCTTTCCGCATCCCAGGATGGCCATGTACAAACACACTCACACAGACACACACATTGCCACATACAATAGGAATCGCCGGTCCATTCGTGGTTCTAGAAAAGGGCCAAATATGTGAAGGTTATACATGCGCACACACACACACACACACACACACACACACTTCCGGTCATCCTTCACATGTTCATGTGCCCCTGCTCCTTTGCCTGGCACAATACCACGTGTCCTTGGAGACAATGTTCCTACATTCAACAGGTGAAATGATTATTTATTATTTAAATAAACATGCACTGGGTCATTTGCATAACTCTGTGTGGTCTTTCCTTCATGTTGAAACAACTCCAGGTTTTGTAAAAGGAAAAACAAAAAAGCACAATAATTAAAGGCAGTACAGGGAGTTATTTTATTCACAATCTTATTCTTTAATGGTATTTTCTTTTGTATTGTGTTTAAGACTGCTGAAAAAATACAAATACATAATTTTGGGTAAGAATGAATGAATAAGGTAAGGAATGAATGCATAATCAAAAGAAAAAAATCAAGCACTGTCTCAATAAATTAAACTTAAAAATGTCTTTGACCCACATAAAATGAACATTACAATTGTTTCAAGCATGAAGAGTTGCAGTTGCAGACTGTCAATCAGCTTCCTCTATTATTTTCTTTATTTTTGGATGCTCCTGAGGGGATTTGAACCCGCAGGTTTGTGAACTACATAATTATGGCAGTGACTGGTTCTGACGACGTCTGAAACAACAAACAATAGAGATCACACAAACAAAAATGCCACACAACAGACACTCAAAAGCCAGTTTTTTTGCAATCTGGGATGTAGCTTCCTCCTAACAGCACACAATGACTTGTGTTGAAGAAAATAAAATAAGCCTACTGAAATCCAAGCATGCGTCTGTTCATGCTCCAGCCGGGATTCGAACTCGCGTGGCCCAGCTGGTGACTGAAGAAAAAACGGAAGTAGAGTGGTCACCATTAACAAAGTGCCTCCCGAAGTAAACTCATATCTGGGCAGTGGAGAACTCCGTAATTTCATAAGCCAATAGAAGCCAACTAGAACTCATTTAATATACCTACAAATGTGACTGTTAAAAGAAGATCCATGACATTGAAAACGAGACATTTTGGAGCTTTGAAAGTCTACAAATAGCTGAATAACAGCAATAACACAAGGCTAGCTCCAGCTTGCTAGCTAAATCCGAATATGTATTGTTGACAACAAACAATTCACACAACCATTTAAAAAGTCCAAATTACTCAACATTTCGCTGGTAGATCAAGGAGGGTCTTCGGGTTGAAAAGAAGACATTTTTGAACTTTCTAGGTGAAACCACAATTTAATGACGAACTCATTTTAGAAAGATGTCTAAATAATAAGGTTAACTATCTGACTGGCTAGCTAAATCTGTAATGTTGACAACAAACAATTCACACTTAAAAAGCCAAAATTACTCAACATTCACTGGTAGATCAAAGATGTTCTTGGTGTTGAAAAGAAGGCATTTTTTGATGCTTCCCACGCATCTCTATAAATGGCTTTGTCTGTCCGTTGGTCCGTCCGTCCGTCCGCCTGTGATGCGTTTCTGAATTTTAATTCCCTCTTTGTCCACAGGGTGGCACAGTCAGTTCAGTCCTTAGCAACAATCTCCCTGGTTCAGATTTGGCCATTGCCAACATTCAGAGAAACATGGCGGCGATTTCTGTGATTTCCAACATCGAAGTTGTTCTTTCATTTAAAAAGCACATGTGCTTATAAATACCATGACTATCATGGATTGGTGTAAAAATGCAATACAAACTTATTTGACACAAATAGGTTTCCCCACAATTTCATTTGATCACTCAATGTTTCTAGCTAGCCGGGTAAGTTAGCCTACAGTTAGCATTCGTTAGCCATTTACCACAACCTAACCAGGTAGCCACAAGCTTATATTACACAACTTCTTGTGCTTCTGTAACGATATAACAGGGTTAAAATGTTATCTAGGACCAACACACAATCGCCTTTAAGCCATGTAGACACTATGTTGTGATATTGAGATGGTTCGCCATTTGCTATCTGGCCTGGTCTGCCGGGTCTGTCTGCCGGGGGCTGACTGGCTAGCGAGGTCTGAGAGGTGGGTGAGAAGCGTAGCTAGCCCCGGTAGTCGATCTTGCGAAATATAGGGCGATGTCGCGCACGCCCGCATTTCGCTCCCTTCTGATTGACTTTCATTTGACAGCGCGCACGACTGACATAATTTTCAATGCCGTAGAGCTGCGCCTACAGCTACCTGAAGATCCCTGGTTTTATCGTGTTTTGGATGGCACTGCTTTGAAACATATAGACCACGATTCACCCCAACGGTTTCATTTATTTATTATTTGTCGATGTTTAGATTCTTTCCTGCACGTGATGCTGAAATGGCATGATAGGCCTATGGTTCATATTAACTGGTCTCTAAATTTAACACCAGTTAACTGGGCAAATGCTGGTGAAATTTTAGTTTGGCTAGTAGAAAATACCAACTTAATAGCCATTTTGAACCATTAATAACTTTGTGTTTGGCTAGTAAGATTAACATTAACTGTCCAACAAAAAGTTTGTTTTTAATAGACTAGGCCTGGTAATTTGGAATTTACCTGATCTATTTGAAATCTCATGGTACTTTTTCACATCCAGGCTTATACGTACATGGTAGGCTTCCTGATAAATTTCCTTGACAGGTTATGAGAAGGCCTGGGGGGCATTTGGGCAAAAAAGGTTGAGAACCACAAGCATAGACGGACGCATCTGTTGTCCGCCTGTTGGACTTGTTGAACTTTGAATAGACAATTTATTAACCAACTCATTTTGGAGAGATGCCAGTTTGCCCGCACATAGCTACGATCATTCCGACAAACCGCCATTCTGACAGTATTTGATTGTCAGAATTTTTAAGTGCAGCAACTATTTAAAGATGGCATAATGGTTTTAATGAATAGAACGGCACTAATGACTTAAAAGGTGCATGTCGATTTATTTTCCCTGCTTTTGAATCACAGGATTAAGATATATTGACACTTTTGTGGTCTTTAGCATGCACTGGTTGCTCATACAGGATAGTAAATCAACCACGAGTCGGACAGCCCTTTCAAATGTATTGGCCGCGGAAGAGTGGTCCAACCACGACAAACAATCGTAAATCAATGACGAGTGATTCATTGTAACGACACAACTACTACTATAGATTATTATTTAGTGGACACACAACGCAAATCTTATGCGATGGGGCTCAATACACACACACACACACACACACACACACACACACACACACACACACACACACACACACACACACACACACACACACACACACACACACACACACACACACACACACACACACACACACACACACACACACACACACACACACACTAACACCCATCTACAATAGCCTCTGTAGCTTTCATGAAGCCAAGGAGACTTCCAAGGACACTTGTCATGCCTCCCACACATCCTGTCTTCACACAACATGCACTTCTCTCCTCAACACTGTCGGACAGAAGATTCTAGTAGTCTTGAGGAGATCACTGGGGAGTCTATGCTTCCCAAAGCTCCTATGCCCTATGCTCCCCTCTCCTGGACATTTGCACAACACACGCGCACACACACACACACACACACACACACACACACACACACACACACACACACACACACACACACACACACACACACACACACACACACACACACATATGCAAGCACGCACACATGAACGCACACCTGCAAGGCACGCACACATATGAGCACACACAAACACATGCACAGACACAGACGCAGACACACACACACACACACACACACACACACACACACACACACACACACACACACACACACACACACACACACACACACACACACACACACACACACAGCACAGCCCCTCCTGGACACCTACAACATGTTCTGTAGTCTTCAGACAGCCAGCCAAGGACATTCTCAAGGACACCTCTCTTCTCTTCCTTATCCTCCCCATGGACTCTTAGCATCTTTGAACCGTCACATCTCTCCTCCCCTCTCCTCTCCTCTCCTCACAGCCATCACGCAACATCTCCCATCTTCTCAGCACCAAACCACCTCACTACCACTAGACTTCCCATCTCCCCACTCCCAATGGACGCAAAACAAGCATCTTCTTCTTACCACCACACCACAACACCCCCCCCACACCACCACCACCACCACCATCCCGCACCCCAAAACCTTCCCCCCTCTCCTTACTACCACTAGACTTCCCATCTTTCCACTCCCCAATGGACTCTGCATCTTAAATGCAAAACATGTTTTTTGTCCTTACCACCACACCACACCACCACCCCCACACCCCCCCACCCCGCACCTCCAAAACCTTCCCCCTCTCCTTACCACCTCTAGCTTTCCCATCTCTCCCCTCCCCAATGGACTCTGCATCTTAGACACAAAATATGCCTCCTCTCCACACCACCACACCAGAACACACCCACCCCCCTCCCCCAATGTTCCTCCTCTCCTCACTAACACTAGATTTCCCATCTGCCCCCTCCCCAATGGACTCGGCATCTTTTCAAGATGCTGAGATGATGAGACGACGAGACGGTGAAACATATGAACCTAAATGCCCTGTTAACATGCCTCTTCTCCTCACCACCACACCACCACAACTGGTCCCCACACGCTCAGAAATGTGGTGTGAACACGCCGGCCGTTTGAAGTTAAGGTGCGGGAATGGCTACCGCCACGATTCTATGTCCGCCTCAATGCACCTTCAGTGTCTTAGAACAATCTCAGCCCTACCCTAATCATGACCATTATGCAACACTGTGAATGATCAGGAAGTGGAGAAAACCCTGGTTCACTCACACACGCGCGCGCACACAAACAGACATGAATACACACACACACACACACACACACACACACACACACACACACACACACACACACACACACAAATCAGAAAATTTCTTTGGCAATTAAAACCTGTCAGACTTCCATTAAGCCTTCCTCTAATTAGTGCAATATGTATAACTCAATGATGTGTGTGTGTGTGTGTGACACAGAGAGAAAGAGAGAGAGAGAGAGAGAGAGAGAGAGAGAGAGAGAGTGTGTACGCAATGTGTAAGTGTGTGTGTGTTGGTGTGTTTGTGGACCCTGTGCGTGTGAATGAATGGACTTTTTCTCTCTATTCTCTCTTCTAACTTTTAACCAATTCATGGTTCACTGCCTCTGGGACCTCCACACACACGCGCACATGTATACATACACACACGCACGCATGGGCGCACGCACGCACGCACGCACTTAATCCATTGTCTTGAACCTAAATAATCTGATGAGATGGCATACTGTACCAGTATAGTGCCGGTTCTGGCACAATTTTTATTTTGTTCATGCCGACAAAAATAAGAAACAAAAAAAAACAATTAGGTGCTTTAAGGGACACTCCTAAAAGCATTCCAGAGTGGGGTGGAGTTTTGAAGTCAATCTGGGTTGCGTTTCCAATTAACCCATTGATGTCTGGGGTCGCAGCTCGCTAAGCCCCCCACATTTGAGCTTGCATGCCCACGGGGACCCCGGTTCGAGTCAGGCCGGGGTCATTTCCCGATCCCACCCCGTCCCATTTCCCGATCCCACTTGCTTCCTGTCACCATCTCAGACTGTCCTATCAAATAAAGGCATAAAAAAGCCCCTAAAAATATATTTAAAAAAAAAACATTGATATCTGAAGCACCTGCAGAAATGGGTCCTAAATGCCTAAGCCATTTTTGGGAAAAGGTACTGTCAGCCTATAAAAACCAAATATCTCAGCCTCTGAAGCACATAAAAACACGAGGTGAGTTGCATTTAAACACTAAGAAACTCTTCTTGCATTACAATGTGTTAATTTAGCTCCAACATACATAATAAGATTTGTAATAAAATTGTCTGAATGTTGCGTCATACAGCTCCAGGCACTAGGGCCAATGTTGAGCAACGCAACATCCAGGATCAATGGGTTTAACAGCAAAAAAGCCAAAACATCTTCATGTCTCATCTCACACCTTCATATCACACTTCTCCAGAACCGATAGCTGGTTGCCTTGTGAACAAAATACTCAAAGAAGCTTCAGCCATGGAGGGAGGAAGGGATTGGTAAGGGTGCGGATTCAGCCTGCAACCATGTGATCTACTGTCCCAACTCCCTAACCATAACAATGCTGTGTCGTCTGTCCGTCCGTCCGTCCCTCCCTCCCTCCCTCTCTCTCTCTCTCTCTCTCTCTCTCTCTCTCTCTCTCTCTCCATCCATCCATCCATCCATCCATCCATCCATCCATCCATCCATCCATCCATCTATCTATCTATCTATCTATCTATCTATCTATCTATCTATCTATCTATCTATCTATCTATCTATCTATCTATCTATCTAAGAATGAGGGTGAGTGCACCTGTTAACTGTATGTCTTATTGTCTGGCTTATTGGTAACTTAATAGCGATATATCAATGTGTGTATGTGTGTTTGTGTGTGTGTGCATGCGTGTGTATACTGTGTATGTGTGTGTATACTGTGCATGTGTGTATGTGTATGTGCGAGTGCGTGTGCGTGCGTGTGTGACGGTGTGTGACAGATATTAAATACTAGTGCATGAATCTGGACGTGTCAGGCTGCCGACACACAGGGTCAATACATCCATACATACATCACCTCATCACACACACGGACACACACCACTGATTCTTGAAAGTTTGGCAAAAACATGTCCCTGCAGTAAAATATTAATTCTGTTGAAAATCAACTAAATTTTCACAAACAAAATGAACCCAGGTAATGGCCAAGGGGTCTGTCACACGAATACACAGTTGTTTGAAATATTTAAGTGTAATTTTATTACTTTTCATGGCTATAAACCTGTCCACACCCTGTAAAAACGCCTGTCCCAAGGACTGGCATCATCATTTCAATTGACTTAAAATACAAAAATCACGAACAGAATTGAACAATATCACCATGATGTGGAAGACCATATTAAAGTGGTTCCACAGATGTGCACATAGTGGATGTAAAACAATATTTACTATTATTTACTGATTGCTCAAAATGTGTCCAGCATATTGGTCACCACCGTCAGATTTTTTCTAAAAGACAATAAAATCAGGTATGCACAAGGTAATTTTCATTACTGAGGACCCCTCTTCAAACCTTTAGCTCTACTGCCTACTTCACCATCACTGAAGCTCCTGTAAGTTTATTATTTTGTCCTCAATTTGTTAATTTGTTTGGAC
>NC_085866.1:28855518-28873018 GCF_034702125.1 Engraulis encrasicolus | reverse complement strand
AATTTTAGTCAACTAAAATATTACATTCATTTCCTCTTGTCTACACTTCTCTATAAGATTGTCTAACTAAAATACCATTTGGGGAAATCAATGATTAAAATGACATAGGCTATTGTAATAATAACATATTGTCAAAAACTGCCAGAGCGTCTTAGCTTAAGCCAGTGTGTCCAATGTGTAAAAAAAATCATGGCTGCGACACTCATAAATCTCTGTCGATATTTTAGAATGACTTCGGGAAAACGGGACTGCACGTTATGAAAAAATACTTGTGGGTATACCAGTAATCAAGAGCGTCGCGTACAGTACAGTACAGTACAGTACTTTCTGCAAGTGTTACAATGGCACGGCACCTGTTGGAAGACCTCTCTCTCTCTCTCTCTGTCTCTCTCTCTCTCTCGTGCGCGTATTGCAAGCTGTTGCATATTATTTGCTTGATGCAAAGTTGTGATGGCACACGCGCTCTCGTTGACATGGTTGTGTCCATCTTTGCATGCATTCGCAAGACGTTAATGGAATAACGCATGTGAAAGCGTGGAAGGGCCGTTCACTTCCTATTTCAGTGTCCTTGACTGAAACAAGTCGCAAAACTCTACACTTCCGAATCCTTTGTGATCGGCACTAAAGTGATTCTTATCAGAAGGCTTGTGCCTACGCATAGACCCTTAAATTACAAACATTAGCAAACATTGAAGAAAGATCGGACAACGACTGTCGGGTAGCTGTTCATGAAAGCAACAGGGAAAAATGCATCGTTAGAGAAAGATGTTTGCTACTGTACGACAGCACCACCACTATTTCATGACTGCATAAACTTCTTCGTCATGGATAAATGGGCAACAATATTTTTTCCAGCCAGGATTGCACTGAAAAGTAGGCTACTGTATAATATTGTAGCGAAGACACTTAACCATCTGGAGTCTAAGGCCTCTCAGAGGCTTTGAGGTTCTTTGCAACACCTTGACTTTTTTCAAGTACTTCAACTAACTGTAAACATCTACGCAAAAGTGGTTGAATTGGAATATGTATTGTATTACACAATATGGTTGTATTCTAAAAAGCCCAACAAAAAAGAATATGATGGTAAAGTGAATGTAATACAAACATTTAAATTGAGTGTAAACACAACTGTACCCCAAAAAAAACGTTTTAGAAGTCTTCAAACAGTGCAAGAAAACACTCTCTAAATATATGTAGCCAAGACTTTTGAAGATTGAACCTTGTAAACAAACGTGTTTGCTACATAAAAGTAAAACGAGCCTTTAGAAATGTTGTGTTGTTTCCTTACAAAGTGTGAAAGAGTAATTGTAAGTCAAGACAGTTTCTATGCAAGTTGAATGTGCCTTTCATGGTCCCCAGTCCATCTTAATTCAGTCCTGTAAACACAGTACTTTTCAGTGCACAAGTGGAGTGTTGGCAGTTCACTATTTTAGACATGCTGTAGTTATAGCTTGCTTTTTACCTTTTGAGTTTTTGAAGTGCTTTATTACAATAGCATATTCTTCAGACGGTAAATGTTGTTGCTAATTTTTAAGGATGCTCTTTTTTATTCTTCATTGGCCATCAGGCCAATCTGCACCAGCACGGTACATGGCTTGTTTATCACCCCTTTATGTGACTATGCAGGATACTAAATTATTTGTATGCAATGTACTGAGTGCGTCAGTAAATTGATTGCAGTGGCAAACAAGTTTAGTGTTGAATCAAATACACTGAGAGGTTTGAACAAAACAGTTTCCCTTCTCTTGGCAAAGGTCAGACAACGTTTTAAGTAAAATTCTGGAAGAGAACACAATCGTGTCTATTTTGGTTACATTTCATATGTCAGTATTTTTATCTTGGTTTTCACAAGGCCTACTCTAGCTTTTGACTTTTGCACAGTGCCACAGGGCCATGGGATAATTGCTGGATAGTGTACTAGACTAGACGTCTACAGACCCCCAGGGTGCATTAGGGAACCCTAGAGGGGCGTAGAGAAGGATACAGGTGGGGAGAGTGGGTGGGCCTCAGCTGCCATTGAGGGGAATTAGTCTATTTTATGTTTCAATACAAGGGGGGGGGCATTGGTAGCCTGATTATCATCGACTTTTCAAATCTCTTTGAGACTTGGTCTGACCAAGCACATAACAATTAACATTTCCCCTGGTTTGCTAATGGTTGTCCTTGGCCTGATTAGAGGCAACGCTGAAGGTGTGGCGTCACTTGGAGGGCACAGCCTTGCTAGGGCATTGGCAGGCTTATGATGAGAATGTGAATAATACATGTACGTACATGTTTGCACTGAAAAGATCTCCTGCAATACATTCACTGATCTGGAGTTACAGTACATCTAAGTTGATGAACTGAATGTCAGCTGGTTTTGGGGAAATGGCATTTGGTTATATAGAGAGGCAGATAAAAGTAATATTTCCTCAAAACACATACAAGTGACCGTGAAGGAAACCTCACATCACAACCTTTGCAAAGCTTGGAACCGTTTCAGAAAAGCAATCATACCAGAGCTTACTGGAGATTTATTCAAACAGGTGAGACACACGTTTCTTCAAAAGACACACAGACACCATCAATTGTAACTCTGCTACACACACGCAAACGCACACGCACATGCACACACATACAAATACACACACACGCACATACAGAATTAATATGACAAACTCGTTTGAAGGGACATTCATCCATCTGTGAATCAATTATATGACCGGGTACGCATGCACAAATACAAACACAAACACAAACACACACACACACACACACACACACACACACACACACTGACAGAAAAATAGACCAGCATTTTGATCCCTTAGCATCACTCACATCACCTCCAGACACGACCTCAAACACACGTATGTGTGTGTGTGTGTGTGTGTGTGTGTGTGTGTGTGTGTGTGTGTGTGTGTGTGTGTGTGTGTGTGTGTGTGTGTGTGTGTGTGTGTGTGTGTGTGTGTGTGTGTGTGTGTGTGTGTGTGTGTGTGTGTGTGTCAGAGTCCTGGAGTTGATCATCCAACCAAACACTACCTTTTAGAGAAAAGTTTCACACACACACACACACACACACACACACACACACACACACACACACACACACACACACACACACACACACACACACACACACACACACACACACACACACACACACAGCGGTAAGAGAGAAATTGAGGCCCAGTCTTCATCTCAGTTGGGACTATGTCTTTTTGAACCAATCAAGTGGAGCATTGGCTGATCAATTCTGTGTGTGCGCGTGTGTGTGTCTGTGTATGTCTGTGTGCTTCTGTGTGTGTATGCATCTGTGTTCTTGTGTGTGTGTGTGTGTGTGTGTGTGTGTGTGTGTGTGTGTGTGTGTGTGTGTGTGTGTGTGTGTGTGTGTGTGTGTGTGTGTGTTTGTGTCTGTGTGTGTGTATGTGTGTGTGTGTGTGTGTGTGTGTGTGTTTGTGTCCTTGTGTGTGTGTGTGTGTGTGTGTGTGTGTGTTTGTGTCCTTGTGTGTGTGTGTGTGTGTGTGGGTTGGGAGCTAGAGTGTATGAGAGAAGTCTGCTCTGCGATTACCAAGCAACACTTCATTAGAGACAGAGGCTGCGTGTGTGTGTGTGTGTGTGTGTGTGTGTGTGTGTGTGTGTGTGTGTGTGTGTGTGTGTGTGTGTGTGTGTGTGTGTGTGTGTGTGTGTGTGTGTGTGTGTGTGTGCGTGCGTGTGCGTGTGCGTGTGCATGTGTGTGTGTTCTCCACTTGACTTACTCCCAACAGTTTACAATCAGTGATCACAACACACGCACTAGTACATACATACACGCACGCACACACACATGCATGCACACATACCCGCACGCACGCGCACACACACGCACACATGAACACACTTGCTGAGAGAAGCGACAAACACACTGCTGAAGCTTTTATGGAAAATCCCACAGAGCCGCAGTGCAGTTTGCCCAATAACAAGACTTTACTGCCAGTGACCAAAGCACAACACATACTTACACTACACATGCTGTATGCCCCAACACATGTGTGGTCCTCATGGCGCGGATAATAAAACCAAACTTAACCTTAACCCTTTCATTCAAAGTCTCTGTAATAACCGTATTACCACCAAAATAATAATGGTAGTGTCTTAATCTGTTACTTTAGACTCTTGGCTATTTTGTCAACGTGTAACCTGTAATTAAACTGCCGTCCAGTGGCCAGAGGTGTTCTCAATCATCTGCCACAGCTTATCACAGTCTTCACATGAAAATGGAGTTAGAGCCTCCACACACCGGTTCCGACACCAGTTCCGGCACCACTGCGGAATACTCGGTTCCACCGATTTTGGTTGCCCCCGCACACTTAAAAAAGATCGAAGGCAAACTTCGAACGAATATTCATACTTCCAAACGGGAATTCAATGATGCATGGTTAGCTCATTACAGTTGTGTGGGTAGCACGTCACTCAAGTGCCCTTCTTTTAGTACACCGGATTTCTATCATGGCAATGTCAAGGTAGAAAATTGACACATTTCACATCACCACTCAGATTGTGTTTTTACTTGTAGAGAATCTGATGAAGACTGTTGAAGTCGAAATGTCCAGCCAAGAAATGATAAAAGAAAACAAAAAAGGATTTTAATTGTGCAGACTTCTCACAGAAAATGGACACAAACATGTTTTTCAACAATGAAACAATATTACTCAGTGATAGTAGCAAATTCTAATTTCTTCTCTAAATTCTATTTTCCACAATCATGATACACAATCCTCAAACAATAAAGGCTGCGCAAAATAAAACAATGCGAAGGGATAGGCCCAGGCACTATCAAAATGTTCATTGTGCATCAAAACCTATTTGTTCATACTTACGTCAGAGAAACTGTCCTTTTTGGTGTGTTGCCTGGTTCAAATGTAGATCATACCACGTTGGTTCAATGCTAACCTACGTCAATATTCAAGAAACACACCACACGTCAGTGTTGTTGTTGCATTTGTTGTTGATGTTGTTTTGTGTTGGCGGGTCTGTAAAACTATCTGACATTGTCACCCCTCAAGTTTGTGAAATGAAAAATAGTTTCCATCTTGCTCAATCAGGAAATCTTTGGAAATGTATTCTTCAACTGAGCTTGTCTCAGCTGCTACAAAACCAATCCCCTCTCAGAACAGAACCAATCACTAATTAGCATCTCACATCACTATTAATGAAATGGCCAATCATTATGCAGCAGGAAACTACAACACCCAATCAAACCCTGATTGCAGAGACTGAGAGCCAATCAACTGTAGTGATGGGGCCAGAGCAAGCAAAGGGTATCATTCTAGAGCACAGATGCCCTACAGCCACTAGAACACCTCGCAAGCACGCACGCACACGCATGCACGCACACACACACACACACACACACACACACACACACACACACACACACACACACACACACACACACACACACACACACACACACACACACACACACACACAACAAAACACACATACAACTCTCTCTCTCTCTCTCTCTCTCTCTCTCTCTCTCTCTCTCTCTCTCTCTCTCTCACCACACACACACACACACACACACACACACACACACACACACACACACACACACACACACACACACACACAACAGCAACAACACACAAATACACAACAATGCACGGATGGACGTACAATCGCACACATGCAGGCAGGTACGCACGCGCGTATGTCAATTTGGTGGTGGAGTGATTGATAGTTAGGGCGATTGATTGGGCAGCCTGACTAATTGCTCAAGGTGGATTAAATCTGACCTTAGGTGTGTGTGTATGTGTGTGTGTGTGTGTGTGTGTGTGTGTGTGTGTGTGTGTGTGTGTGTGTGTGTGTGTGTGTGTGTGTGTGTGTGTGTGTGTGTGTGTGTGTGTGTGTGTGTACACTGCTGTAGCAAAGCACTATGTCTTCTGGCTGATGGTGTTTTGACATTAGAAGGACCTGAGCAATGAGAGCGACAGAAGTTATTATTTCACTCACTCACACACACACAAACACACACACATGCACACGCACACGCACACGCACACACACACACACACACACACACATAGAGGATGGCTAAGTCATTATTTCTGAACGGAGAGTTTCATCAGCCTTTTATAAAAAGTAGTGCCACAGTTTGGTAATAGACAGCTAGTACGTAATTGATCTAAACTTCTAGGTTGTGAACGTAGAATACCTTGGATGTGTGTGCGTGTGCGTGTGCGTGTGCGTGTGTGTGTGTGAAATTAGAGAGGGCTGGAAAGGGATGTGTCAAGTGGCATATGCTGTTTTGAAAAGGTGAGTTTTGAGATGGTGTTTTAAAGGAACAGTCCATCTTATTTCAAGAAATTGCTCATACATAGTTAAAGGTGCACTGTGTAATGTTTTTAGTACTTCATTTCCAGAATTCACGCCGTCCATTCACAAATGTTAAGTTTTTAACAAACATTTAACCATCATTTAATTCTAAGCATTCATTATGACTGGGAAAATTGCATTTTACATACATGGAAAGGGGGGTTTTCTACATTGTCCGCCATTTTGAATTTCTAGAAATAGGTATTTTTAGCTGCAACATGTAACCGTCCTTTGGTTATACTAGTAAATATTGGTTTATTATTTATTAATATCGACGAAAAGATCAAATCTGGCAATAGACTTTTGGTAGTCACTAGGAATAGGTTTTGGAAGCCCTAAGGATAACTGGTCGGGAGACGCCCTAATAATTATATCCCCGAAACGCGGAGCGTCTGGGATGTAATGGTTTTGCGTGCGCCGCCGCCGCGTCCGCCGCCGCGTCCGCCGCCGCGTAAGGTCTTTCGTGTTAACGCGATAACTTTTGAACGGATGTTTGGATTTGTCCCAGATTTTTTGGGTGAATGCTTTAGGGCAGGTTCATGAACTGATTCGAGTTTGGAGGTCAACACTTTCAAGATGGCTGAATTCAAGATGGCCGAATTTTTGTTTGGCCCATAACTTCTGACTGGGTGGATGGATTTCTCCCAGATTTGGTGTGTTAATGCTCTAGGGTAGGTTCATGAACTTATTCGAGTTTGGAGGCCAACACTTTCAAGATGGCTGAATTCAAGATGGCCGAATTTTTGTTTGGCTCATAACTTCTGACCAGTCGGATGGATTAGGACAGTGTTTCTCAACCTTTTTTTAGGCGAGGCACCCTTACAGTTCATGAAAAATTTCAAGGCACCCCAAACCAATAAGCCATAACATGGCATCGCATCCAATACCACAAAAGCTTAGAAAAGTAACACATTTGAGACGTCACACGACCTACGTTCAAAGTTGCAGCTGACTGGGGCGACCTATATTTGAAGAGTTCAGATGCAAAACCCCCTAAGTGCATTTTCAGGAAATAATCTTAATTCATTTTTATTTAATACAAAGCTATCAAAATTGCATATTTTATTATTTTATTTATGTAATATAACTATTAATATGTATTATCAAGTACATGAATGTAAACCAAACCAACAACAGGGTTCTCTAAAAATATAGAAGTGCAGGTCTTCAGAAATGGAGTTAGAGGGTTTTGCATCTGAACTCTTCATTTACTTTATTGTGCAAAAATGGCAGATAAAAGATTCCACTGACTAGCATTAACTTACCAATTTAGACAAAAATGTATTATATTACATAATTAATTCATCAGCCACGTTTCCGCGGCACCCCTGAGGGGGGCCCGCGGCACCCCAGGGTGCCCCGGCACCCCTGTTGAGAAAAACTGCTCTAGGACAGGTTCATGAACTGATTCGAGTTTGGAGGTTAACACTTTCAAGATGGCTGAATTCAAGATGGCCGAATGTTCGTTTGGCCCATAACTTCTGACTGGATGGATGGATTTCTCCCAGATTTGGTGTGTTAATGCTCTAGGGTAGGTTCATGAACTTATTAGAGTTTGGAGGCCAACACTTTCAAGATGGCTGAATTCAAGATGGCCGAATTTTTGTTTGGCTCTTAACTTCTGACCAGTCGGATGGATTTGTCCCAGATTTGGTGTGTTAATGCTCTAGGGTAGGTTCATGAACTCATTCGAGTTTGGAGGCCAACACTTTCAAGATGGCTGAATTCAAGATGGCCGAATTTTTGTTTGGCTCATAACTTCTGACCAGTCGGATGGATTTGTCCCAGATTTGGTGTGTTAATGCTCTAGGGTAGGTTCATGAACTGATGTGAGTTTGGAGGTCAACAGTTTCAAAATGGCGGAATTTTTATTTGGCCCATAACTTCTGACTGGGTGGATTGATTTGCCCGGTACTGCCTTATCTTAACAGTTCACCATTTCAGTGAATCTACCATATTAGGTACAGTGTAACAATATTTAATACCATGTAATACTAGTGTAATACCAGTGTAACAATATGCAATACCAGGTACAGTGTAATAACCAGTGTACAATATTTAATACCATGTAATACTAGTGTAATACCAGTGTAACAATATGCAATACCATGTAATACCACTTACAAAAAAAATACATGATGTAGTTCAAAATTGGAACATGGTGTTACGCTGGTATTACATGGTATTAAATATTGTTACAATGGTTATTACACTGTACACTGTAATGTGGTATATTCACTGTAATAGTGAACCATTAAAACAGTGTTTCCATTTGCCCCATTTTTTGCTTCATTTTCACAATAGTCATTTAGTTTTAAGCCCATGCACGTCATTGATCTATGTATAGATATGAAATATATTTCTTTAATATTTTGTATTTATCATATACGTTTATGAAAAGGTGGACGGGAGTGGTAGGAATGATGGGGGACTGGCAGCGTTGTGTTTCGGGGATATACCTTAAGCAGTTGAAGGCGACTGCACAGGCAGTCTAGTTAAATAATAATAATGATAATGGTAATAGTAATAATAATAATAGCAATACATTTTGTAGTCAATTTCATTTTAGGAGGCCCCAATTTTCGGGGTAAAGTGGTTGAGGCCTCTGCTTACTCTGCTTCTACCTAGCGGTGGCCCTGGGAGGGAGTTCTAAAGAGTGTGGGCAGCAATGGCGAAGACTCTGTCTCCAACTGTCCGTTTTTTTTGTCGGTGAGGAGGTCGGCATCAGCAGTGGGTGAGTGGAGATGGAGGAAATCTGTCAGGTAGGTGGGTGCGAGGTTGTTGAGGGCCTTGTAAGTGATGAGATTTTGATGTGTATCTGTTGTGTTATGGGAAGCCAGTGAAGTTGACAGAGGACAGGGGTGATGTGTTCTCTGGAGGGGGAGCGGGGGAGCAGCCGGGCAGCAGAGTTTTGGATATCTTGAAGATTTTTGAAGAACAGTGGAGGGGAGGCCGTACATGATGGTTTTGCAGTAGTCGAATATGGAGGTAATGAACGTATGAATTAATGTCTCTGCAGCTGGGTTGGAAAGAGTGGGTTGCAGGCGTGCAAGGTTTCATTAATGGAAGAAGGGTGTTTTGTGGTTATGTGGTAGGAAAACATGGCAAAGAAAGAGAAAACCTTGTACATGAGATAATAAGAGGAGTGATGGAGATGAAAAGAGTGAAAAGGAGCAAAAGAGAGGAAGAGAAGAAGGATGGAGGATGGGCAAGGATGCTGATTTAAATCTTACATGGAACACAAGGTCAGCTTGTGCACAAAACACAGACACACGCACACACACACACACACACACACACACACACACACACACACACACACACACACACACACACACACACACACACACACACACACACACACACACACACACACACACACACACACACACACACACACACACACACAAACAGTCTAGTAATACAGGACATTGATCAGAGTGCTAGCCTCATGCTGAACAAAAACCATTACCACAGACCTCTCTCTTTCTCTCATCACACACACACACACACACACACACACACACACACACACACACACACACACACACACACACACACACACACACACACACACACACACACACACACACACACACACACACTGTGCCTTGCATGCTGACGAATAGCCATTAACAAAGCCAGCACTCAGAGCTGATGAAAGTCCAATGTAAATGTAATTTAAAGTTGACTTCGGGCAAGACTCATACAAGCTCATTCAAATATCCCTGCACGCACACACACACACACACACACACACACACACACACACACACTTGCACACACGCATGCAAGCAGGGACACACACACCCACAGACACACACGCACAAGCACAAATGCAGACACACACACACACAAACATACACACTCACACATAAACATACACACTCACACACACAAACACACACACACAAACACTCACACACACACTGCATCTGTCCCCAGAAGGCCAGGATGTGTTGGTTGTTATGATTCCCAATTCCATCATAGTAAACATAATCAACCTCATCTGTCAACATTGAAACCCACCGCCAGCTAGCTGTGTGTGTGTGTGTGTGTGTGTGTGTGTGTGTGTGTGTGTGTGTGTGTGTGTGTGTGTGTGTGTGTGTGTGTGTGTGTGTGTGTGTGTGTGTGTGTGTGTGTGCGCGTGTGCGTGTGCGTGTGTGTGTGCGTGTTCGTGTTCGTTTTCGTGTGCGTTATCGTGTGTGTGTGTTAGGGGGGAAGGGGGGTCCGCGTGTGTGTTTGTGTGTGTGCGTGCACACGTCTGTTTTTGTGTGTCAGTGTATGTGTGCATAGGTGTGTGCGTGTGTGTACATGTGTGTGTGCGCTTTGGGGAAAGAGGAGGCCATCTCTGTGATTGCATTGTCTAATGTGTGTGTAATGCTGTCATCTGTTCACATGTCCTCATTCATAAAAAGGATTTACAAATACCAAACACACACTTGCTCTCTCTCTCTCTCTCTCTCTCTCTCTCTCTCTCTCTCTCTCTCTCTCTCTCTCTCTCTCTCTATCTCTCTCTCTCTGTCTGTCTGTCTGTCTGTCTGTCTCAAACACACACGCGCGCACACACACAAACACACACAGTAGGAGCTAATGATTTTCCCAATTGCAAGACACTTCCAAGACTAGCTAGCTTTTGCAAGGAGCAAAAAACAATGTACAAATTTAGTGGCTCAATTTCTGAAAATACTCTACAGTAATATTTAGGTCAATCCCTAGCCTTTCTGTATACTTACTTGTCTAAATCACCTTTTTTCACTAGTTAAGGAGACAAAACGGAAGTTGCTGAGTTACGAGAAATAGGACCATAATGTCTGTGATTTGAGTAAATTACAGATTTTTGTTTATCCTGTCCGAATGGGCAACACAAAATAACCCAGAGGTGCAGGAGTAATTGCAAATGACCAGTAATCCAAAATATTTCTCCTGTGGTGTAGGTGTATTCGACTGGTAATGACACATACCCACATTACACATGCTTAAACAAACACACTTATTCACACAAATCTACACAGTCTACCTTTGGTATCAATGAAATGGTGTCAGTCACTATATAAATGATCTCACCATCTCACCATTCTGTTTGTCAATTGCTTAATACATCTCCTCTCTTCCTCTTACCACCTTCACCTACCCCATTGTGCATCTCTCTCTCTCTCTCTTAGTCCGTCATCCACTCTGTCTTCATCAGTTCTGCCATGTTTGTCTAAATTCCTCTCCTCTATCTCCATATCTCCTTCTCCTGATGTGATCTGTCTTAATTTCTCTCCTCTCTCACCATATCCCCTCTTCCTCCTGTGGTTTGTTTTAAGTCTTGTGTTCAGGTATTTTAGATGATTTTTCATTTTTTTTTATTGCTTGGGAGAATAAAAACAAGTATGAACTAGATGAACTCTGAGTGTGCAGACCTCCGCCAAGGAAGCTGTTTAATAGATCATTTCACTATGTTAAAACCTATTTTTATTATTTTCAGTCTTTTTGACTTCTTTTTGAGTTAGAAACTGGAATGTCAAAATTCGCCCTGTCCGCAATTACATTTTGCGTCACTAGGGGCGTCTAGATTTCTAGGATAGCAATTTTGAAGAATTCAAAAGGTCTGTGATTCAATTTGCGGTCACTAGGGGCGTCTAGATTTCTAGGCTAGCAATCGTGAAGAAACAAAAATGTCTGTGATTAAATTTGTGGTCACTAGGGGCATCTATATGTCTAGGCTAGCAATGGTGAAGAACCTTAAAAAAGGTCCTGGTTCCGGTTCGTTATCGAGATCACCAATAGAATTTAATAACTTGTTCCTTGGGTCATTTCCAACAACTCTGCCAAGTGTCATCCAAATCCGTTCATAAGTTTTTGAGTTATCCTGCTGACAAACAGACAGACAAACAAACAAACAGACAGACAAACAGACAAACAAACCAAAGCAACCGATGACATAACCTCCTTGGCACGTAAAAATGTGGGGATTTACAAAATGCTTCATAAAACACTACAGAAGCAATAACAAATTTCGCTACAAAAATTGTTATGTAATACCAGTGAATACCCCTGAATGCTAAGTGAGTTGCACGGTCCTGAAAACAAATGTTTAGAGTGGTTTTAGGGACATATTTCGACCTGCCCGTAGACAACCATTCTATAAGCCAGTTGAGACAAAATCCGAAAAAGCCAAATAACGATGACAACAGCAAACATGAAGTAGGGGGACTCTAAAACATTGCAGACAACACAGATTGGATTAATGTTGAAAATAGTGCACTTGTCCTTTAAGTATAAGGTTACTCCTTGGGAATATATCAGTAAAGGTTTACTGATGCAATAATTGGTAACACTTTATAATAAGTACCCCTTTTTGAGCATTAGTTAACCCTTAGTTAAGCCTTATTTTAACATTAGTTAACCCTTAGTGAAGCACAAGTTAGTCATTATGTAAGTATTATTTCTTATTTCTTAATCATTAACTACTACCGTTAGTAAATGGTTTGTGTGTACTGATGTAACTGTTCGCTAAGCAAAGTTAAGCCTTAGTTAAGCCTTATTTTTAACTTTAGTTAACCCTTACTGAATCACGAGTTAGTCATTATGTAAGTATTATTTCTCATTTCTTAATCATTAACTTCTACCGTTAGTAAATGGTTTGTGTGTGCTGATGTAACTGTTCGCTAAGCATAGTTAAGCCTTAGTTAAGCCTTATTTTAACATTAGTCAACCCTTAGTAAATCACGAGTTAGTCATTATGCATTTCTTGGTAATGATTTGTTTATGGTGATTGAACTTTCTGATAAGCATTAGTAAACCATCATTAAAATGTCAGATAACCCACCTTAATTTATGAAAAAAAACATTATCTCTTTGTTGCCTCCTACCACCTAACCATTACCAAGTACTATTAGGCATGTATGGCAACGGTTTGTAAACTCTTGCTTTAGCATTAGTGAAATCTTTTGCAATGGTTAGTGTGTGATGACTGGTAACATGGCAAACAGTAAGTTGAGGCTCATGTGACTGCCCCTCATGGATGTTTCTGGACATTAACAAATGACTTGATAAGCATTGCTTATGCATTATCAAGGATTTATAACCCATTACTTAAGTATATCTGGGGAACTGATCTAAAGTGAAAACCTTCCAATGCTTTACAACACATTAACAAATGACTTGTTAAGCATTGCTTATGCATTAACAAGGATTTACAACCCATTACTTAAGTATATCTGGGGAACTGATCTAAAGTGAAAGCCTGTTATGGCTTCACAACACATTAACAAATGATTTGATAAGCATTGCTTATGCATTATCAAGGATTTATAACCCATTACTTAAGTATATCTGGGGAACTGATCTAAAGTGAAAACCTGTTAAGGCTTTACAACACATTAACAAATGACTTGATAAGCATTGCTTATGCATTATCAAGAATTTTCAACTCATTACTCACTCATATCTGGGAAACGTTTAAAGTGAAAACCTTTCCATGCTTTCCAAAACATCAACAAATTACTTGATAAGCATTGCTTATGCATTATCAAGGATTTATAACCCATTACTTAAGTATACCTGGGGAACTGATCTAAAGTGAAAACCTGTTAAGGCTTTACAACACATTAACAAATGACTTGATAAGCATTGCTTATGCATTATCAAGGATTTAAAACCTATTACTTAAGTATATCTGGGGAACTGATCTAAAGTGAAAACCTGTTCAGGCTTTACAACGAATTAACAAATGACTTCATAAACATTGCTTATGCATTATCAAGAATTTTCAAGTCAATACCAACTCATATCTGGCAAACTTTTAAAGTGAAAACCTTTCCATGCTTTCCAAAACATCAACAAATGACTTGATAAGCATTGCTTATGCATTATCAAGGATTTATAACCCATTACTTAAGTATATCTGGGGAACTGATCTAAAGTGAAAACCTGTTAAGGCTTTACAACGCATTAACAAATGACTTGATAAGCATTGCTTATGCATGATCAAGGACTTACAACTCATTACTAACGCATATCTGGGGAACTTTTAAAGTGAAAATCTTTCCATGCTTTCCAAAACATCAACAAATGACTTGTTGAGCATTGCTTATGCATGGGAGGCAACATCTGAGAGATCTTACTATTCTCATCAAAACATACAAACCACTTACACAATACATTTGAGATGTGAGATGATGTCCTGTAACGGTAACACAAGACAGACAACTTCAATATCTTTAACTATTTAATTTTTAAAAGATAACAGTTATCAGCTTAAACAGTAACACATGAACAAAGAGAGAAGATGACTAGCAAAATGTAGAGATTAGGTGAGGGCTTGTGGAGAGGAGAGGGAGGCAAGAGAAGAGATATAGTGCATTCATGTGGTCTTATCTAGTAGATATTATCTAGTTGTGAAGTGGTATTTACAAGTGCGTTGCGTTCATGTGCTATTTTGTTGTTGTTTACAACTTAACGATGGTGGACCAGAGTGAGACTCTGGCCATTTTTTTTTGTTAATAAAACGATAATAGACTGTTTTTCATCAGCTACAGCACGCCGGTTTTTGAGTATTTCAACTTAGCGGTTGCCATGGTGAGAGTAGAGCCAGGTGTTGTGTACGTCATCAGCTCGTAGAGTCGTTAATCAAAATTTTCTACAAGGGCCGGTGGCGTTCATGTGTGCTTCGGATGCCAGTGTTTGGTATTTACGTAATTACCACATGAACGCACAATTACGAACTGTACTGCATTTAAAAGATATTTTCTACTGGGCAGCAGCAGTGAGCCCGTAGGCTACTTTTGAGCTCAGACACTTTGCACTGTAGTTCAGGATCTCCCCAAAATATTTTTTATAATAAAAATATAGGTATTGAGGGTCTGTAATAGTGATCTAAAGTGAAAGCTGTAGAAACTGCATGATGACTTCTGTTCAGCTATGAAAATACTCCGGGTGTCAGCGGGCGTTATGGGGAGAGGTGGCCGGACGTTCACGGCCTCTATGGGAGCTAAAGGGTTAAAGGAACTTTTCTGACGATGATGGTCCTTTTTTTAAGGGTAGAGTAGAGTAGAGTAACTTTATTGATCCCCAGGGGGATTTTTTTTTTTTTTTTTTTAGAGTAGTAGTAAACTTAGAGTAGGGTAAACTGCCTTCATGATGCTACCTGTGAGGAAACAAATAAAAAAGCAGTTTAAACATTAATTTTGTTATTTGTAGGCTACTACAAGCACAATTAATTTCCCCCTGGCCTGAATTTCCCCCTGGGGATCAATAAAGTTACTCTACTCTACTCTACTCTACAAAACATTCCCCTCCATTTGAGCCATTGCAAGCACAGAGCAAAATAGCAGAAATCGCTAGTTAGCATGCTAGTTAACGAAATTTGCTAAGCAATATTGTTCTCTACAACTAATAGAGTAGGCCTACTCAAACACCCACTTGCATAAAGACATACAACTGCTTAGGTGGACAAGTAATGTTAACCCTCAGAATTCACTCTGACACTATTTGTAAACAACAGCACCATAACTGAAAGTCCAACCCAAGTTTTTTTTTTGAAAACTAGACATCTCAACCATAATTTTGATACCTCATATGTGTGGGTATCTGCTGTACAACTAACAGTGACATTGTTTTTTTTTTTGTTTTTTTTTAAACGTTTTTAATATAGGCCTATATATATATTTTATTTTACCTTGACCAGAATAGGCCTACTGTTGAAATGACACAACGTTGAAATCGCGGTAAAATACAGCTCAGTCATACTCATTACTCTCCGTCAAAACAACCGAAAATGGCCAGCAGGAAACACAATTAACTTTGTAACTCTTTTTCACTAGTTTTAGAAATCTCTGATCTCTTAATTACAGGGGTAATACCAAAGATTCTCTATTCTAATTAGCATCGTCTCTGATAATTCAAATATTCCAGGAAGTGGTTAATCGACCGGATGTTGTTTTGTGATCAGTGATAAGTTTCCAGGGGACGTTCTTTGAGGGGACACATTAAACTTTGAGGAAGTAGTGTCTTGTTCAGTGTTCACGGTTTATATTGCTGAAGGACAATTACAAGTCTAAACGGAGAAGAGTCGTCATTTCAAGGTGTTTTCGCGGACGTATGGGCATGTGGATGTTGACAGTGTCGGAAGTATTAATCAAAGTTGACACGAGAAGTTGGAGCGAATGCGAGAAGAGCATGCGATGAGCTGCCTGCCTGCTGCTGCCTACTGCCTACTCCTGCTGCTGCCGCTGCTGCTGTTGCATCCAAGTAAGTTTGGCTGCTAAAATGTTTTGATATTCACTGAACAGACATGCAATTGCCTGCATAGTCCTTTCTTATTTGAAAGATGAATCCCTGTCGCTTGCAAGATACACAATCTCATGCCCATAGTGCATAGCTAAGTCTTAATTCATTGCATTGGGGAGAGGTGGACGCCGGATGTAAACAAACTGAGATGGGGTGTCACGTTGAGTAGCTTTGCAGATGTAGGCAAAGAGATTGGCACATTACTAACGGTGTTGGACTACCATAAATGTAAGTTAGTTTCTTTTCTGAGGTCTTTGTAGTGAGTCATGTTGTTTTTTGTATGTTTAGATGAGGTAAGCTTAAGCCTACTGACTTCTGAAATGACTGCATGAATGATTTGTCCCAAGCTTTCTTACAGTAGGCTACTGACCTCAGAAATAATTCATGGCGTCGTGAACCTGCTGATGTATTTATTTGCACTCATGTAGTAATTTACTGTCATGAAAGCTAAATTGTGACTTGACTTTTTCCTCACTCAGTTGTTGGCTCATGGGTCATTTCACGTGAAATCAGACACTTTGGGACCCGACCGACCCGGATTTCAATCATACTTGGTGTGCCTTTTCAGTAGCAAGGTAGCACCCCAGAACTGCATTGGTTTGAATCTGACACTAATATTAAGGGAGAAATAGACTAGGAAAGGTTCACATGTGAGGGTAGGACACTATACATTCAGCCTTGAATATATCAGTCAGTGTTAGTCACAAAAAGATGCCTGTGGTGTTGTTTGAAAGCTCTTTTCTGGCTCTACATATACACAATCACCTTGGAATACAACTACTCTCAGAATATGAATTATGATAAATTGAAAAATAAAAAATTGAATATCTAAAAAACTCATATTTTAAAATGGCCAGTTCCTTGTCCAAACGTAGCCGGCAAT
>NC_085866.1:28847811-28855418 GCF_034702125.1 Engraulis encrasicolus | reverse complement strand
TTTTGGGGGTTTTTTTTTTGTCATGTGATGCTACTATGGTATTACCATATTATTAGTAAGTGGTCTGTATGATGCCATATTTGTGAGTCAAATTCTCTCTGAAATGAATAACAAACCGAACACCAGCATTTTAGGTGCTGCTCATGACATTGCCGGCTACGTTTGGACAAGGAACTGGCCATTTTAAAATATGAGTTTTTTAGATATTCAATTTTTTATTTTTCAATTTATCATAATTCATATTCTGAGAGTAGTTGTATTCCAAGGTGATTGTGTAATATGTAGAGCCAGAAAAGAGCTTTCAAACAACACCACAGGCATCTTTTTGTGACTAACACTGACTGATATATTCAAGGCTGAATGTATAGTGTCCTACCCTCACATGTGAACCTTTCCTAGTCTGTTTCTCCCTTAATATTAGTGTCAGATTCAAACCAATGCAGTTCTGGGGTGCTACCTTGCTACTGAAAAGGCACACCAAGTATGATTTAAATCCGGGTCGGTCGGGTCCCAAAGTGTCTGATTTCACGTGAAATGACCCTCATGACAGATTTATTTGATAAGTGGAAGTGCCCGCTGATGCAGACCCAGTGTAAGTATACATGCTGGCATTGTTTTTGTGACATTTAATCTCATCTAAATCATCATGTTTTTGAACAGTGTTGGGTAGCCAGCCACCCATGTATGTTGACACAGCCAGCAGCGGGCACCCATGGCACATGGGGATGGACCCAGGAGTGGAGGATGACCCAATAGGGTGAGTTAGTGAGCTAATGTCATACACATGTAATTGTTTTAGGTGTATGGGAAATAATTAAATGTTTGTTTACATTGTACAGATGAACGTTCAGCCCACTCACTGTTGACACCAGTGACACAGTATTGACCAGATCTCCTGGAAGTGCCCCCTGACGCAGACCCAATGTAAGTATGCATGCTGGCACTGTTTCGTTTATTTAGGCTATGTAGGGCTTGACACAGTATTTGCTTTTAGTGATATGTAATAAATATTTTGTCTGATATTAAATCTCATCTAAATCTCATCATGTTTTTGAACAGTGTTGGGTAGCCACCCATGCACGTTGACACAGCCAGCACCGCGAGCACCCAGGGGCATGGAACCAGGAATGGAGGATGGTCCAATAGGGTGAGTTGCTGAGCCAATGTCAGAAACATGTAGACTATACCCTACCCTCATATGTAAACCTTCGCTAGTCTGTTTCTCCCTTAATATTGGTGTCAGATTCGCACAAATGCAGTTCTGGGGTGCTACCTTGCTATTAATCAGGCACAGCAAGTATGATTTGAAATCTGTGTCGGTCAGTGTTAATTTTGAGAGGAATTTTTTATTTAGTTTTAGTTTTAGTCTCTTGACGAAAATGCAATTTTAGTTTTAGTCACAATTTAGTCATCTAAATCATTTTTTTCTTAGTCTAGATTTAGCTGACTAAAATTCATACAATTTTAGTCGACGAAATCTAAAATAATTTTAGTCAACCAAAATATTACATTCATTTCCTCTTGTCTACACTTCTCTATAAAATTGTCAAACTAAAATACAATTTGGGGACATCAGTGATTAAAATGACATATTGTAATCATGAAATATTGTCAAAAACTGCCAGAGTGTCTTATAAGCCAGTGCGTCCAATGTGTAAAAAAAATCATGGCCACGACACTCATAAAGCTCTGTCGATATTTTACGACTTCGGGGGAAAAACGGGACTGCACGTTATGAAAAAATACTTGTTGGTATACCAGTAATCAAGAGCGTCGCGGGGTAGCCTACAGGCACCTGTTGGAAGACGTCTCTCTCTCTCTCTCTCTCTCTCTCTCTCTCTCTCTCTCTCTCTCTCTCTCTCTCTCTCTCTCTCTCCCGTGCGCGTATTGCAAGCTGTTGCATATTATTTGCTTGATGCGAAGTTGTGATAGCATACGCGCTCTCGTTGACATGGTTGTGTCCATGTTGCATGCATTCGCAAGATGTTATTGGAAAAACGCATATGAAAGCGTGGAAAGGCCGTTTACTTCCTCAGGGTCTCCGCGGATCCTTAAAAAGTCTTACTTTTAATATTTGGTTTTTAAGCTCTTATAAAGCCTTATATTTCGCCAATTTCTGGAAGTGTGGTATTATATTTACGTGGGAGGTCTTATATTTCATCTGGGTAGCTTGAGTTTCAGAAAAAAAGTCTATTTCTTTGACGCTATAAACCTTATTTAACCGGCATACGTCCCTCATAAAGATGCGGAAAAGTAGATGAAACTGATATGTGTTTGTGGCGCAGCGCAGCCCGCTGGCCACACAGCGAAGGCAGCCGCAGACCTGTGGGCGCAGCGTCTAGCCTACTTGCATGTTCTAGTAGAAACAGTCGAAAAAATATGAACGTGAATCGAGATGGGTAGATAGATGCAAGTTCAGTGTAATGTGGCTTGAGGACAAGAAATAAAACCGTTAGCTATCCAAAGCAACGTCGGAATATGAAGCTTGATGTTAACTGTGTCGGGAGGACGCATAATCATTTAGTCGTTGAGGGTAAGTTTTTAAATGTTGTCTATCGCAAGCATGTTAACCATGCCCTCGCGTTTGGGTAAAAGTGTTTGCTAAATGTAAAGGGTTCATTTCATAAAGTCCATTATGACCGTATTCAAAAATAATTGTTCCTTCATACAATAGCCTACACTTTCAAAATCGCCTCTAGATACGTGACCGGCTATTTGACGCCTCTGTCAAATGCAAAATGATTTCGTTAACATGATGATAGCATGAGGAAGTGAGCGTGAGGCAATACGAAATCGGATGAGTAACAGAATATGTACGAAGCCAATGATCTGGCTAGGTGCGTAATGTCCAAATCGGTAAACAGATGGGCAACGGTAAACGCGCTAAATGCTTGTTATGGACATGCTGGAAATCGCTTCCAAGTTGAGCGCCGTTTCTTGCTCCCATCTAGAGAACAACAAACTACAGACAGGCTAAGCTCAAACTAGAACGCTTGCTTCTGCTACCCGTCTCTGATAAAGCGAGCTGGAGGAGGAGAAACGGCAGTCACTCAGAGTAGTCGTACATTTAACCCTTTTGACACCAGGTGTCCTCTCTCCTAATAGCAAAGTGCATTCAACTATTTATCCATCAGAAATGATGAATTGTTTAGCCATTTTTAATGTGTAGCCTACATTTAAAGGCATTTGATGAACATTCATCTGATTTTTCCATAGGCTGTCAAAACATGCGTGGGACCCTCAATTAAATGCCAGTTGTCAATTAACTGACCATGCATGCATGGTGTCTGTAGGCCTACAGATCAGTTACACCTTGCTACTGCTTACACTGTGTTTACCTAGGTTACACTATAAAAGCACAGTAGTCATATAAATGTGTTTATTATATATAATTATTTACTAGGCCTACATTTCATTATAGCAATGTAACATAAGCAATATTGCAATGCCTCACCCCGAGCGGTGGTCTTATATTTTATCATCAGAGGTCTTATATTTGTCTTAAAAAGTCTTATATTTGGTGATCCAAAATGTGCAGAAACCCTGTTCCTATTTCAGTGTCCTTGACTGAAACAAGTCGCAAAACTCCACACTTCCGAATCCTTTGCGATCAGCACTAAAGTGATTCTTATCAGAAGGCTTGTACCTACGCATAGACCCTTAAATTACAAACATTAGCGAACATTGAAAAAAGATCAGACAACGACCGTCGGGTAGCAGGTTCATGAAAGCGATTGGGAGTGGAGAAAAAAAAGGCATCGTTAGAGAAAGATGTTTGCTACTGTAGGACAGACAGCACCACCACTATTTCATGACTGCATAAACTTCTTCGTCATGGATAAATGGGCAACAATATTTTTGTCCAGCCAGGATTGCACTGAAAAGTAGGCTACTGCTGTTAAAAAAAGGTCACAGGCGTGCAGCACCGACGCTGCATGTCACTGTGCCTGCGTGTTTGTGTGTCTGAGGGAGGGGAGGGAGACGCGGAGCAGATGGGTCGCGACTTGCGAAAGATCAGGAAATTCTTTTTCAATGTTTCAGTGACATTAACAAAAATGCTTCCTATTTGTATTGGTATTGGTATTGGTATCTTCCTATTTGATGGTATTGTAGTCACATTTTAATTTTTTTTGACGAAAATATGAATCAATATCGTATTTTTCGTACAAACACATGCTGTTTTTTTCGTTATCGTTTTATTGTCGTCAGGGGAAAAACAATCGTTAACGATAATTATGGCGAAAATATTTCGTCACGAAATTAACACTGGTGTCGGTCGGGTCCCAAAGTGTCTGATTTCACGTGAAATGACCCTATGGCATGTTTATACAGTAGGTTTAAATAAGACGAGATGTACTCCAATGTCATGCGCCTTTCTGTTCCAAACCCTTTGGAAGGGACTGTATATGGAAAAAGTCGATAACGGTCTGAGTTCCTGCTTCTTAGTGCATATTGCTTTCTACATGACTTGTGTCCAATAATATTGCCCATAATTGAAAACTGTGCTTTTTTTGTTTGTTTCCTCACAGGAAGCATCATGAAGGCAGTTTACCCCTGAAACTTTTTACAAAGGACCATCATCGTCAGAAAAGTTCCTTTAACCCTTTATCTCCCATAGCGGCCGTGAACGCCCGGCCACCTCTCTCCCCATAACGCCCGCTGACACCTGGAGTATTTTCATAGCTGAACAGAAGTCATCATGCAGTTTCTACAGCTTTCACTTTAGATCACTATTACAGACTCTCAATATATTTTTATTATAAAAAACTATTTTGGGAAATCCTGAACTACAGTGCAAAGTGGCTGAGCTCAAAAGTACGGGCTCGCTGCTGCTGCCCAGTAGAAATTATCTTTTAAATGCAGTACAGTTCCTAATTGTGCGTTCATGTGGTAATTACGTAAATACCAAACACTGACATCCGAAGCACACATGAACGCCACCGGCCCTTGTAGAAAATTTTGATTAATGAATGCACTATATCTCTTCTCTTGCCTCCCTCTCTTCTCCACAAGCTCTCCCCTCATCTAATCTCTTCATTTTGCTAGTCCTCATCTCTCTTTCTTCATTGTGTTACTGTTTAAGCTGATAACTGTTACTTTTAAAAATTAAATAGTTAAAGATATTGAAGTTGTCTGTCTTGTGTTACCGTTACCATGAAGCACATCATCTCACATCTCAAATGTATTGTGTAAGTGGTTTGTAAATATTTTTGATGAGAATAGTAAGATCTCTCAGATGTTGCCTCCCATGCATAAGCAATGCTCAACAAGTCATTTGTTGATGTTTTGGAAAGCATGGAAAGATTTTCACTTTAAAAGTTCCCCAGATATGCGTTTAGTAATGAGTTGTAAGTCCTTGATCATGCATAAGCAATGCTTATCAAGTCATTTGTTAATGCGTTGTAAAGCCTTAACAGGTTTTCACTTTAGATCAGTTCCCCAGATATACTTAAGTAATGGGTTATAAATCCTTGATAATGCATAAGCAATGCTTATCAAGTCATTTGTTGATGTTTTGGAAAGCATGGAAAGGTTTTCACTTAAAAAGTTTGCCAGATATGAGTTGGTATTGACTTGAAAATTCTTGATAATGCATAAGCAATGCTTATCAAGTCATTTGTTAATTCGTTGTAAAGCCTGAACAGGTTTTCACTTTAGATCAGTTCCCCAGATATACTTAAGTAATAGGTTTTAAATCCTTGATAATGCATAAGCAATGCTTATCAAGTCATTTGTTAATGTGTTGTAAAGCCTTAACAGGTTTTCACTTTAGATCAGTTCCCCAGGTATACTTAAGTAATGGGTTATAAATCCTTGATAATGCATAAGCAATGCTTATCAAGTAATTTGTTGATGTTTTGGAAAACATGGAAAGGTTTTCACTTTAGATCAGTTCCCCAGATATACTTAAGTAATGGGTTATACATCCTTGATAATGCATAAGCAATGCTTATCAAGTCATTTGTTGATGTTTTGGAAAGCATGGAAAGGTTTTCACTTTAAACGTTTCCCAGATATGAGTGAGTAATGAGTTGAAAATTCTTGATAATGCATAAGCAATGCTTATCAAGTCATTTGTTAATGTGTTGTAAAGCCTTAACAGGTTTTCACTTTAGATCAGTTCCCCAGATATACTTAAGTAATGGGTTATAAATCCTTGATAATGCATAAGCAATGCTTATCAAATCATTTCTTAATGTGTTGTGAAGCCATAACAGGCTTTCACTTTAGATCAGTTCCCCAGATATACTTAAGTAATGGGTTGTAAATCCTTGTTAATGCATAAGCAATGCTTAACAAGTCATTTGTTAATGTGTTGTAAAGCATTGGAAGGTTTTCACTTTAGATCAGTTCCCCAGATATACTTAAGTAATGGGTTATAAATCCTTGATAATGCATAAGCAATGCTTATCAAGTCATTTGTTAATGTCCAGAAACATCCATGAGGGGCAGTCACATGAGCCTCAACTTACTGTTTGCCATGTTACCAGTCATCACACACTAACCATTACAAAAGGGTTAATTAAGTTTTCACTAATGCTAAAGCAAGAGTTTACAAACCGTTGCCATACATGCCTAATAGTACTTGGTAATGGTTAGGTGGTAGGAGGCAACAAAGAGATAATGTTTTTTTTCATAAATAAAGGTGGGTTATCTGACATTTTAATGATGGTTTACTAATGCTTATCAGAAAGTTCAATCACCATAAACAAATCATTACCAAGAAATGCATAATGACTAACTCGTGATTCACTAAGGGTTGACTAATGTTAAAATAAGGCTTAACTATGCTTAGCGAACAGTTACATCAGCACACACAAACCATTTACTAACGGTAGAAGTTAATGATTAAGAAATGAGAAATAATACTTACATAATGACTAACTCGTGATTCAGTAAGGGTTAACTAAAGTTAAAAATAAGGCTTAACTAAGGCTTAACTTTGCTTAGCGAACAGTTACATCAGTACACACAAACCATTTACTAACGGTAGTAGTTAATGATTAAGAAATAAGAAATAATACTTACATAATGACTAACTTGTGCGTCACTAAGGGTTAACTAATGTTAAAATAAGGCTTAACTAAGGGTTAACTAATGCTCAAAAAGGGGTACTTATTATAAAGTGTTACCCATAATTTAATGGGCCTACATACAATATTTTTCTTGCGTATGCACAGTGCGTGTGCAAGATAAAATGGTGTATGCATAAACTTTCAGTGATGATTTGAGGTCTATTTCTGTTATATTGCCTAAGGGGCACCTTAAGTATAACTTTTTAAGTACTACTAGGGAAGCACATCCCAGTCAATTCCCTACTAAACATATCATGGAGCTATTGATGCAAGACCCTGAATGACTGGAGCCACGCCAAATAATATCTAATTTCCTGCTGAACCAATTGTTACATCCATCTGACTGTATTTCATGGCCATTTGTAAGTGTTTCTTCATCATAGACCTCTAGCGCAGCAAGGGCCCTAATGGACACAGGAAGCGGTTGGAATTAGATCATCTAAAGGAAGTGTGTGTGTGTGTGTGTGTGCGTGCGTGCGTGCGTGCGTGCGTGCGTGCGTGCGTGTGTGTGTGCGCGCGCACGTGTGTGTG
>NC_085866.1:28835311-28840311 GCF_034702125.1 Engraulis encrasicolus | reverse complement strand
TGGGTGACTTTAACAGCAATTGGCTTGACAGATCTTCCTTAAAGGAGAGGACTCAGTTTGAAAGCCTTAATCTTACTCAATTAATAAAAGAGCCCACAAGAATAGATGGGAGCTCCAAATCTCTCCTTGACTGGATTCTGGTCACCCACCCTAACAGAATTGCTAACTCTGGTGTCCTCCCTGACTGTTTTAGCGACCATTCCATTATTTTTTGTGTTTGGAACATTAGATTACCTCGTTTGCCACCGAAAGTAATTCAGGTAAGGCAATATCATCACTTTAACGCTTAAGCGTTCATCCAAGATCTACTAAACATTAACTGGCATCGATTTGAATTCATCCCTTATGTTGAAGATGCATGGAATTTCTTTTACACCGAGGTGCTGAAAGTCATAGACAAACATGCTCCATTGGCATCGGTTAAGGTGAAAGGCCGTCATCTCCCATGGATCTCTGGTGATTTAATCCATCTTTTTAAGCAAAGGGACAAGGCTTGGGAGCGTTATCATACAACGAAAAGAATTAAGAAATATTTGTACAGTTAAAACAAGAAACGCAAAACCTGATTATTACAAAAAATCCTTATCTAACAACTTCACGAATCCCAAACAGTTCTGGGAAAAGCTTAATGGTGTTCTGAACAAATCTCCTGTGAACTCCCCTCAAAAGCTCAGACTTGATGATAATAATATTATTAGTGACCCCATCTCTGTAGCTGATGCTTTTAATCAGCATTTTTCCTCTGTCTGTAGGTTACGCCCATCTGACTTCTCTTACTCAAACCATGTTAACAGCACTGTGCCTAACCGCTCCTTCTCCTTTTCTACAATACTCCCAACTGAGGTACAACAATCTATTGCTGAAATTAAATTGGGTAGCAGTACGGGTTCAGATGGTCTTGAGATCAAGTTTTTTAAAATGGCTTCTCATGTCTCATCATATCCATTATGTGACTTATTTAATTTGTCTTTATCTACTTGCACTGTTCCAATCATGTGGAAGTGTGCTAAGGTAATACCTCTACACAAAAGTGGTGATCCACTTGAATCTAATAATTATAGACCAATCTATATCATTAGTAATGTTGCTAAAATATTTGAAAAAAATATATTTAAGAGACTGTTTAATTATATCAATGAGTCTTCCATTCTATCACCATGTCAGTCAGGTTTCAGACCCAATTTTTCCACTACTACTGTACTGACTAAATTTGTTAATGATGTTACATCATCTTTGGATGTCAATATGCCTACAGGAGCCATTTTCATTGACCTCACCAAGGCTTTTGATTTGGTTGACCATTATCTTCTTCTAGACAAATTACATGCTATTGGTCTGTCTGAGCAATCTATGTTTTGGTTTAATTCATATCTGCATTATAGACGTCAGTGCGTATCAGTCAGTGGTGCCCTCTCTCACTTTATGGTTGTGGAACAGGGAGTTCCACAAGGTTCTTGCTTAGGCCCTCTTTTATTTTCTATTTTTATTAATGACCTTCCACAAATATGTGGTGACTGTCAAACTCTACTCTTTGCAGATGATACAGTTATATACTCCTCGAAGCGGGATATTTGTTCAATTCAATCCTCTCTTCAAACTGATTTTGATATTGTGCAAAAATGGTTCTTGAATAATGGGTTAATACTCAACAAACTTAAGTCTCATAATATGTTATTTTCCATTAATTCAGGTCAACACATTCAAGCAAATAGTTTAATGGTTAAATTCTTAGATGGTACAGTTATGGAAAGTGTAGATTAATTCAAATATCTGGGTCTATGGTTGGACTCACATCTTCCTTTTAGGCCTCACATTGACTCAATTGTTAAAAAGATCAACTTTAATTTAAGACAGCTTTATCGCTCAATTAATTGCTTCACTCATGATACACTATTAAAAATGGTTACCCAACTTTTATTTCCTATCATTGACTATGCGGACACTGTGTACATGAACACAACTCAATCCAATCTTAAATCTCTTACTGTTGTATATAATAGCATGTGCAGATTTGTCTTGAGGTGCCCATTTCTGACCCATCACTGCGATATGTATCAGGGAATGAATATTCTATCTCCATCGGCCAGACGACGGTTTCACTGGTTTCAGTTCATTTATGAATGCAAATTTTTCAATTATACTCTTTATTTAAGACAGTACTTAAATTCTTTTAGCTCATCATATGCCTTAAGAGACCATGATCATGTTTTCTTTTCTGTTCCAAGAATTTCCAAAGAGATTGGACGACGTGCATTTCAGTTTAAAGCCCCTTCTGATTGGAACAGCTTACCCTCCTCTTTAAGGTCCATTACATCTTTCCCTTCTTTTAAAGTATCCCTTCAGAACTACATTCAATCATCTGACCAATGTAGATGTTTCAGTTAAGTATGATCTGTGAAAAATGATATATGTTTTAGATTCTCCATAGAGTTATTTTTTTCTCCCGTTGTCTATGTCTCAGTTTTCTTATATTTTGGTTCTATACACATGTATGAACATTATGGACATGAATATTTGTTTCGTGTTTTCTTTTCTCCTCCTGTATTATGAAGAACTTTTTCAGCCATGGTATTATTTTATTTTTTATATTTTATATTTTAATTATTTATTATACTTTATTTTTAAAAAAAATTAGTAAGTGATGGGGTGTGTGTGGTGGGGAAGAGCTGCAGTGTGTGTGAATATGTGTAATGTGTGTGTTATGTATGTTTTTTTGAGGACCCTCTCGAAAACAAGATTTTTATCTCAAGAGGCTATCCTCCAATAAAGAAATTTGAAATGTGAAATTTGTGTGTTTTATAGACAGTTCTCTTGCCATGTTCTCTTATCTGTGTCTGTCTGAAAAAGTCAAAGTGAAAAGGTGAACAATTAAAGGTCAACTGCGGCGTTAGCTTCCTTACATGGTAGTGTGTGTGTGTGTGTGTGTGTGTGTGTGTGTGTGTGTGTGTGTGTGTGTGTGTGTGTGTGTGTGTGTGTGTGTGTGTGTGTGTGTGTGTGTGTGTGTCTGCATATGTCGATGTGTGTACAATATGGCATAATACCCAAGCGTTAAGATAACACACTGACTTGAACCGTCTATCACATTTGTGCGTCAGGACTAAATTCATGTGTCATAAATACCCTGTGACAGGTTTTAGTCAATTTCATCAAAATTTTGTCATTTCCTTTGCTTATTTTGCGGGTCTTGGCAAAAGTAGAGCGGCAGAACCATTGATTACTGACAGTTAGTCATGGTTTTGGTTAGGGCACAGCAGAATATTTTCATGTTTTTATCAACAGAAATTCAATGCATCATCAGGGATTTGCTGACACAGCGGGGAAAACCGTGTGAAAGTGAGGCACTGAGGACTGTCGTTACTTGCAAAGGAGATGCACCTCAGTCAGTATGCCTTTCCATGACACCAGTGTTGTCCCCAAAATGGTTTATGAGGGGATGTTAGACACTTGCACCTCTCTAACTAGATGGCCATCTATACGCTGACACAGACACACACACACAGAGACAGACACACACACACACACACACACACACACACACACACACACACACACACACACACACACACACACACACACACACACACACACACACACACACACACAGGCAGACATGGGTAAGTGGTTAGGGCCTCCCAGGTTGGGGAGAGTAATTAATCAGTGCTCTCCCCCATCCTCCTCCATGACTGAGGTACCCTGAGCATGGTTTAACTAAGTGGGTATTGAATAACAATGTGTTTTTGTTCCAGGACACTATATTCAGACAATGCAAAGGCATAAGTATGGGAGCATCCTTCGCCCCTGAATATGCGTGTCTCTATTTGGGATTATGGGAAACAGAGTACGTGTTCAACAAAGAAAAAAACATTTTCAGAGACAACATAAAAACGTACTGCAGGTTTATTGATGACGTCATGATCTTGTTTAAGGGAAGTGAGAGAGATCTTTTAGAATTTAATACTTGAACAACACTAATAAAAATGTAAAATTATCATTGGATTATTCTAAGGAACAGATCAACTTTTTAGATCTCACTATCTATAGACAAGATCAACGACTACACACTAAACTATTCAGAAAGCCTACTGACCGTAATTCTATCCTACACTATCAGTCGTTCCACCCCCAACACCTGAAAGACAATATCCCATATGGACAATTCCAAAGATTGAGGAGGATTTGTGATGAGGAAACAGAGTTCGAAAAACAATCCGATGCCATGGCAAAACCGTTCCGGGACAGATCATACAAAAAGTCTGTTGTGCGCGCAGCTTAGGCAAAGGCCACTTCCATCAACCGCCAGAGCCTTCTCCAACCCACCAACAGAAGGAAGAAAAAACCCACCATTTGCTTTGTCACAAAACACAGCTCCCAAGCGAGACAAATTAGACAAATCATCAAATCAAACTGGGACATTTTACGAAGCGACCCTTCACTGCACGACACTTTTAGAAATATGCCGACGTTTTGCTACAGGCGCGCTCCCACCCTACGGGACAAGCTCACACGCAGCTACCTCCCCACGCGCAAAAATGACACTTGGCTGAAAAAACCTGTGGGAACTTTTAAATGCTTACAATCCTCATGCAACCATTGCGCAAACATTACGCAACACAAGGAATGGACTGATTTTAAAACTAAACACGTTTACAAATGCAAACACTTTGTGAACTGCAACACGACGCATATAGTATATCGTCTCTCTTGCCCTTGCAATTGTTTTTACGTTGGCCGTACTAAGAGGCGCCTGAAGGAAAGGGTAGCCGAACACAAGTACGCAATACGCACCAACAATGAGGACTACCCGATGGCAAGACATTTCCAGAGCCTGCACAACAAAGATCCCAGGGTACTAAAAGTTGAAGCCCTGGAACACATCCCTACGGCCCCTAGGGGGGGTGACCGCCTCAAAACATTATTACAAAAGGAAACATTCTGGATACACACTTTGGATGCAATGAATTACCCAGGCCTCAATGAGGAAATAGATTTTAGACCTTTTT
>NC_085866.1:28810311-28815311 GCF_034702125.1 Engraulis encrasicolus | reverse complement strand
AGTTAGACTGTAATGAGGACTGGATCTTAGAAACCAACACATTAGATGTGTATATCACAGTGTCATCAGCATATAAATGAATATTACAGTCTGAGCAGATTTGAGGAAGGTCATTTATGAATAAGGAGAACAAAAGTGGCCCCAAGGAAGAACCCTGAGGGACACCCTTCTCCATTAATACAAACTGAGACAGAGAGCCATGAAGGGAGACACGTTGACGCCTGCCATGGAGATAAGAATTGAACCAGAGAATCGCTTCCTTAGAAAGGCCTATTGCATGTAGTTTGTCTAGAAGCAGGTAATGATTAACCATATCAAAAGCCTTGGAAAGATCAATGAATACCCACCCATCGACATGTTGTTGCCTAATGCAGATGATACATCATTAGTAAATTTAGTTAGGGCAGTTGTAGTAGAGAAATTAGGTCGGAAGCCAGATTGATATGGAGACAAAATAGATGAATCATTAATATATTTGAATAATTGTTTGAATACTAACTTCTCACACACCTTTGCTACGCTACTAATAATAGAAATGGGCCTATAATTATTGGGATCCTGGGGTTATTGGTGTAACACGGGCAGATTTCCACATTGGTGGAACCACACCGGTGGATAACGATAGGTTAAATAAATTGGCTAAAGGAAATGAAAGTACATGAGAGGCAACCTTAATGAACCTGACCTCCAGTCCATCAGGATCCATTCCACTGCCAGCCTTTAAGTCGGAAATGGCCTGCTGGACATCTGTAGGATATATTGTCGAGAAATCAAAAGAGCTACCTTGCATTTTACAAGAGCTTAGATATGAATAATTGGAGCATTTGGTATTGGAGATGCTGGAGAAATGCTGGTTAAATGCATCAGCAATTGCGGTGGGATCGCTGATAACACTGTCATTGAATTTAATTTTTGTAGGCATGTTTTTAGAGGAATTATGAAGTAAGGAGTTAAGATTTTTCCAGAACTTTTTGGGATTGCTAAAGTTACTAGACAGAGCATTTTTATAATAATTTGATTTAGCATTCCTTGTTTTAGTTGTACAGGTATTTCTTAACGTTTTATAGGTATTAAAATCATCTTCATTTTTTGACTGTCTATACTTCTGCCATGCAATATCCCTCTGCTTAAAGAAGTAAATTAGATCAGCGTCAACCCATGGTAAATGATGGCCCTTTACCCTAACTGATATCCAAGGGGCATGTTTATCAATGACTTTAATGACTTCAGTGTAGAAGAAGTTCCAGGCATCCTCAATGTATGGTATAAGATGAAGCCTGTCCCAATTAATGTAAAGTAAGTCTTGGATGAAGTTTTCTGCATTAAAATGTCTCATTTGTCTCACTCTGATGAGCTTGGGGGGCAAGCGAGGTAATTTAATTTTCCACACACAGTAAATCATAGAGTGGTCACTAAAGCAGTCTGATAAAACACCAGAGTCAATAATTCTATTGGCATGAGTGACCAGGATCCAGTCCAGTAGAGAATATATAGTATACCCACATCAAAAAATGCTCAAATATACAGTATACCCACTTCAAAAAGTAGACTACACCACTGCAGCCATCATCACAGTCCAAAGCAATAGAACTAGTTGCAGGTTAGGATACATCATGCTACTGTTCCATGCAAATGTGCACTCCACTGTCATTTTGACAGTTTTTAGGCCTATTGAATTATCGTTTAAGGAAGACAGGATGAGCACGGGCACAAAGTTTTGAGTGTGGGGATTTTTAGAAGAGTAGGCTATAGCTTACCAAAAGTCTGTCTACATTGTGCATTAAACCCACCATACAGCAAATAAGCCAAACCTAGCTCAAAGCACAACCATAAGTCAACAAAATGTATTAAACGGTGTAGGCCTACCTTTAAACGCTGTCTTTGTTGCAGCAAATGTCTTTGTTTCTTGCAATCACTCCACTTTAATCCACAGTTTAGTCTACACACCCAGCACTGGTCACATCAGAATCTTGTGTGGTAATTATTTTGTTCCATTTCTTCAGACATTACATAGGCTACATCCTAAATGTGCCACATATAAATATATGTATGATAATAATATTATTTCGAGTTTAAGGAGATATACCGGACCAGTAGTTCTAACAAATCAATGCCATCAAAACAAAACTGCGTCTGTTAGCTGCAGTTCTCTTCCTTACCACTTGGTGGAGTCTGTTCGTAACCCAAGTCAATAACCACAGAGCAAGTGAATCTGGGCTGGCAGACTGTAAACTGTAACAGTCATGTGGAAATCGGAAAATAAATCATATTTTAACTTATTCATATTTCCATACTTTGGTAACCAATCTAAATAGCACAGGTTCTTCAAATACTGAAAACGAAACTGTGTCACTAAGATCTAGTAAACTTCCGCAATAGAGTTCTTCAGCGGAAGCGGAAGCATGTAGTAGATTGTAGTCTTTCATGTTAGCATTTAAGGACGTCCTGGTTCCTATCGGCTTCCGGCCTCCATTGGGAATGAATAGGGGTAAATTTCAAATAAGCTCCGAGTGCAAGCACGCGCTTAGCGAACCCCCGCAAACTGTCGAGGGTGTTAAAAATAGGCTGTAGGTATGACATGGTTGATCATTTTGTGTCAAACTTCGACATAAACACGATGTTGCGTCCATATGCTAAACCCGGAAGCTTTTGGCGACTACAGAAGTGGCGCCTGTATCTAACGGCATGTACGTGCGGAGGGTTGTACCCATAGCAACCAAAGGAAAGTATGTAGTTCGGAAGTTTTAATGATCAGAAAGGGGTTAGCAATATTGAATTATAATCGTCATGATTTAACATGTGAATACACCAACATGATGATACGATCCGTTCCACTAATGAGAAAGGGATGCGGGGACACGCTAATGTTCGTTGTTGCCGTGCAACTTATATTTTTGCCAAACCTGAATCTCTATGGCGTTTTGCAATGTAAAAAATCGCCATGGAACCGGTAGTCCAAACGCCGCATACAAGTTGACGTCAACGCTGAAGAGCTCTATCTACGGTGTATGGAAATTATCAGTAGAGAAGGGGTGTGGCCAATTTACTGTTTGGCACCGCCAGTGAGGTATTGCCGTCTGGTAGACCGTATAAATACCAGCTAGTCGTGCCAATAAAGAAATGGCGCAGTGGAAAGTAGGAAACCAGTGCTTGATGAGACATTCAGATGGTTCCAGGGCCGGTTGTGAACACATAGCAGCTGCATTATTACATTTCACGGCCGCGGCCCACCGGGACAAGTCCCCAATCTCCCGATGGCCACTCCGCGCCTGCGTATGCCTTCTGATACACAGGCAAACACACACACACACACACACACACACAATACACATTCATGTATATGCTGTATGCTCACATGATGAGAGCGCGCGCGCGCACACACACACACACACACACACACACACACACAAATGATAAGCTTGCTCGATCCAACTTCACGTGAGCTATGTGGAATAAAAAAGTGATTTTTTTGTCAATCACACTTGTACAGAATAATTCATCAGAACGAATGGACAGGGAGAACCCCTGGGGTGTCTGATCGCGTGATTGGCTGATCATCTGATCTTCTGATTGTCCTATTGGCTGAATGGCTCGCCATTGGCCACCCAATCATTCATAGCTGGATGTTGATGACGCGTCATTGTGTCAAGGCGATCTGACTCTTCCAAGCAATCATGAGAATATTGTTGGTCAGCACTAGGGGTAAGATTAAATGTTACCAGTAGAGACCTTTGTTCATAGGACATAGACATGACAAGGACAGGTGTCATCTTAATGTGAATGTACATACAGTATGTGTGTTTGTAATTCAATATGTGTGTGTGTGTGTGGGTGTTTTAACCTGTATCTGTTGGCCAGCGATGGCCTGATATAGTCTTACCACTTATATTCAAATGCAAATACATTATTAGGTCTCGTTTTCAAGAGGGTCCTCAAATATGTACATATTTGTACAAATGAGATTCTTTTAACCCTCATGACAGGAGTTATTTTAACCCTGATGCCCGTTGAGGGAGGCAGTCGAGCACACTGTACCACCAACGATCATCTAGACCAGTGTTTCCCAACCAGGGGTACGTGTACCACTAGGGGTACGCGAGCACACCTCAGGGGGTACTTGGAAAAATGTAATAGTAACAAAAATATTGAGTGTAGTCACATTGGGATAGAGGAACAAACATGGAGCATGAGTCATATGACACTCATCATATGACAAAATTGCTAAGGGGGTACGCAGGACAAAAAAGGTTGAGAAACACTGATCTAGACACAGAGCAGAGGCTGGCTTAACAAGACAGCACTGAGTGCCGGTGGTCGGTGAAGACAGCATTCAAGCTGGATCAACATCAGTCCAAATCTTGAATACATTTTGGGAGCGTCAAAACAGTGTTGCGGACCTTTATTTTCTTTACAGTTATCTTATATTTCGTCCAGCACCTGTGCCACTGATGTGCGCACATTCTTTGACATTTTGGTGTAGTTTTAACCCTGGTGACTGGTGTAGTTTGAAAGGAACAGTCCACCCTTTTTTGATTTTCACATATTTGCTGTATTTCCAAGCATTACTCATGAATGTGCATATCATTTTCTTCATAGTGTTTCAGTACTCAGATTTATTGGATCAGAATTTTTAGCATAGCTTAGCATAATCACTGGAAGTAAATGGGGAGCATTAGCATCAAGTGATAACAGGATGGGATTAAATAGCTGTTTTGCACTCTAGTGAATTTTGCATTAATTTTAAAGTAGTTTATAATTATATTTGATGATGTTTTGTTTGCTCTCCATAGACTTGCATTGCTACTCATAATTTGGCTGTACTGTTAAACTAGGTAATGCAAACATATAGATGAAAATTATATGCACATTCATGAATAATGCTTAGAAATACTACAAATATGTGAAAATCAAAAAGGGTGGACTGTTCCTTTAAAGCATATGTATAGAAACTGGCTTATTCATATTATGAGTCTGTTGGCCAGCTTTAAACTAGTGTGTGT
>NC_085866.1:28802811-28807811 GCF_034702125.1 Engraulis encrasicolus | reverse complement strand
GTTGAATGCTTGGTATGGCTACAGAAGCATCCACTGAAGCAATCTCACTCCAGACATACAAATAAATAAACAAGCAAACAAATAAATAAATGAATAAATAAATAGGCCTAAACATTTTGAAGTCCTGTGAATATGTTAAAAAGTTTGTAAAAAGTAGAAAGTTATAAACATGGCATACTGGCATACTATATGAGAGCTGGCTCCAGAAGAGTACATTGCCTTTAATTATAGAGAGAAAGAGAAAGTCCCATACGTACAGTTCTTTACATCAATCATTTAATACGTTCAATGTGTGCCTTGTATGTAGTAGAGTATTTCCATTTTTAATTACATACACTCCATGCCTTCTTCCACTCTCTCTATATTCTTTCCTTCTCTAAATCCCCATCCATGCCTCCTCCACTCTCTTTCTCTTTTCATATGCTCTCCTTCTCTCCATCACCCTCCATGCCTCCTCCTCCTCTCTCTCTCTCTTTCTCTCTCCCCCCGTCTCTCTCTCTCTCTCTCTCTCTCTCTCTATATTTATATATATATATATATATATATATATATATATATATATCTTCATCACTCTAAATGCCTGCTCCAATCTCTTTTGATATTCTCTCCTTCTCTCCATCACTCTCACTATCCTTTTTTTCCTTTTCCATCTTTCCTCCTATCTGTCACTCCTTTTACAGTGCTTTCTTTTCCTCTTTCCCATCTCCTATCTACAACACTGTAAATAATATCACAAGTTTACCAGCTGTCTCAGAATTCCAAGTTCATTTAAATCCTTATTTGTGTGAAGCTTTCAAAGGCAGGTTTTGTGTTCAAACACACACAACTCCACACAACTTACAATAAATATTTAAATTAACTTGGAATTCTGAGGCAGCTGGTAAACAAGGTATCTCACGTTAAACCATGCTGTTTTATTTACAGTGTAAAGCAGAATTAATTAACTATATTAGTTATCATGACTTTTTACTGATACTTTTTTTTTTACAGTGAAGTCTTCCTACAGTACTCTATTCTCCTCTTTCATCAGTCCTCCTCTCCTATAGTCTTCCAACATACTCTGTTCTTCTCTCCCAACTCTCCTTCTCTCTATCCCCCCTCCTACAGTCCTCCTACAGTACACCTACTGTCCTCTTTCCTCTCTCCTCTTCTCCTTCTCGTCTTCCTACTCCTCTTTTCATCATTCCTCCTCTCCTCTAGTCCTCCTAGACCTAGAGCACTCTCTTTTCATCCATCTCTCCCTCTATCCACATGTCTTCCTACAGTACTCTATTTTAATCTCTCCTACTCTTCCTCTCTCATTCTCTCCACAATTTGTCCTACTCCTCTCTCCTTATCTCTACAAGTATTTCTACAACACTCCATTCTTCTCTTTCATCATTCCTTCTCTCTACTTGTCTTCCTCTCACTGGCTATTCCTTACGTGTTGCAGCCTTGTATCCCTTCTCTCTCATTCTTTGCTCTACCTCTCATTCTGTCATTTCTTTTTTTTCTATCCTCTCTATCCATCATGAAGTCTTTCTACTCCCTATCATTCTCTCACTTCTTTTCTGTATCTTCACTCGTTCAACATATCTTCCCCTTTTCCTCCTCTGTCCTCTTCCCTCACCCTAGTCCTCCATCCTCTTCCCCCCTCTCCTTTTTACTCCTCCTTTCCTTTATGTTCTCATTATTTGCTGTTTCTCTCATTCTGTCATTACTTCTACTATTCTCCTTATGTTACTCCATTCTTCCATCTCCCCACCCCTTCCCTCTTTTCTATCCCTACATTCTCTCTCTCTCCATTTTCATCATCAGTCTCTCTCTTTCTCTTCGTACTTGTTTGCTTACATTTTCCTGTATCATGTTCTCTCCATTCTATCTATCCATCACTCATCCTCTATCCTGTTCTCTCTTCTTTCCTCCTCTATTCATCACTCCTCCTTTATCCTGTTCTCTCTTCTTTTCTCCTCTATCCATCACTCATCCTCTATCCTGTTCTCTCTTCTTTCCTCCTCTATTCTCTCCATCGCTCCTCACACTTATGTTTTCCACTCTCCCTTTCACTCCATCCTATCATGTTGTACTGTCTCGTTTCTTTATTTGTTGTCCTCTCTTCTCCTCACTAAGATTCTCTCCATTCCATCTCTCTTGCTCCTCTTTGCCTCACTCTGGTTCTCCCCAATCCTCATCTATCTATCTATCTATCTATCTATCTATCTATCTATCTATCTATCTATCTATCTATCTATCTATCTATCTATCTATCTATCTATCTATCTATCTATCTAATTCCTGTCCTCTTTTCTCCCACTCCCTGTCCATCTATCTATCTATACGTCCTCCATGTATGTGTCTATCTATCTTCCAAGAAGCTGCATGAGGTTGGCTGAGGAATGGATGGGCTCGGCGTAAATCATTGATAATACCCACACGCACACCCACACACAGACACGCACACACAATGTCAATTTCGACACACATCTTACATTGGTCCTGAGCCACATATGGCCTCACACACTAAAGGACTCTTGTTGAAACAAATGTGTTAATCATTAATCATTATCCCCCTTGTAGCCTATTCATAGGGAAATGTTTATTATTATTATTATTATTATTATTATTATTATCATTAGGCCTACCTCCGCCACATAATGATGTGATTGAGTTTGCCTTCGTTGTCTTTGTTCATTACTGGGTGCACGGCTTAACTTACCACTAGAGGTCGCAAAATCTTTAATTATTTACCAGACATTGCCAACACAGTAGGAAACAAGGACTCGCCACTCACAGGACTTGGCAGTTAACCAGTTGATCAGACACCACGAAAGCTCAAAAGAAACGGTTGTTCTTCCCTACCTTTTCCCCAAGTCAATTTTAGGCAGTGCTCTGCTCTGCTCCTTGATATTCATTTTCTCCTCATAAGGACGACTGGAATTCGCCAGAATTGAATCCACAATGCTTGGCATTTTGCATAGCTAAGTAGGCAACCTCAACTTTTGAATTGGGAGATTAAAAAGGATAAGGACGTGCCACTATTAAGACTTTATTCGCAACACTAGGTTTACAAGAATATGTACACAAAACTGGAGTACACCGCAATGAATAGCTTCCCCACTGGTTACCACGACGAAACTTCTCAGTCAAATTAATAACATACCGGTATCCGCATTTCGAAATGAAATCAACTACTGTAGCCTACTGACACGGGGTTCACCCAATCACAAGTCGGAGCCTCAGTCTCCGGTCCCTCCCCCCTCCTCTCTCTTCTCCATTCACTCCCAGTGAGGCTCAGTCTCAAAATCAAAAAAAAATCACGGCAATATCCAATGACCGTTTAGCATTTTGCCATTGAAAAGTCGTACAATCCCACATGCCATTGAAGTCCATTGAGACTCGACTCGCTTGCGTTGTCATGAGCGGGAAAAAAACTTGTGCGAGCCTCGGGATCTTATTGATATTGAGCCTTGGTTTCATCTCTAAGTTGAGCACATGCATTTTCTATGGAGCTGGGTCTGAAATAGCAATGTTATTAAGTCGTGTAAAGCATTAGTTTACATACTATTCTCCGTGATTTTGGACAGGAGGCGGCGCCTCCCTTGTACTCAAAGAGGAATCGCCTCTGATACACACATACACACACACACACACACACACACACACACACACACAAAAACACACATTTTCTCTCTCTCCATTTTCATCATCAGTCTCTCTCTCATAACCCCCCCCCCTCCCCACAGACACGCACACACACGCACACACACAGGCACACACACATGTAAACACACACACATGTACACATATACATGTACACACGCACACATGTGTACACACATGCACCCCCCCACATACACACACATACACACATGCACACACGCGCACGTACACGCAAGCACACGTGCGCACATACACACACACACCCACACACACACACTCTTCAATCTCACCTCCATGCCGTGTGTGCCAGTGGCCCAGTATTCTGGAAAAGACACATGAATGCACGCACACACACAGACACACAGACACAAAGGTACACACACACACACTCCCAGTCTGCTGGGAGCGCCGTATGAATAATGTAGTGTGTGTCACCTCCCATCTAAAGCCGTCTAGCTGGGTGACAAACATGCTACTAATCACAGAACTATCTCTCTCTCTTTCTCTCTCTCTCTGTCTCTCTCTCTCTCCCTCTCTCTCTCTCTCTCTCTCTCTCGCTCTCTGTCTTTCACATAAACTCTCAATCACGCACGCACACGTGTGTGTGTGTGCGTGTGTGTGTGTGTATGTGTGCATGTGTGTTTTTGTATCAACGTTTATATTTTCAATAAACCAAGTACCAAGAGTGCAAGCAAATATGTTGTAAATATTCTGCATAATATTTGTCAAACTTTGTCAGCTTTTGCTCTACCAACAAGAGAAAATAGAATAGCCTACTTTACAAGCACACAAACATACATTACATTACATTGCATTTGTCAGACGCTTTATAACCAAAGCGACTTTCAAAAGAGGACATAATCAAGCCAACATCACAAGCAAATACAAAGTGCACAGGAGATATACAGAACAACAAGTGCAGTTGCAAAGAGGGGTTAGTTTTTACTTTTTTTTATAAAGAGTAAATAACGAGTACACACACACAAACACACACACAAACTAAACTAAACTAAACTAAACATCATGTCAGGAGTCTGCCCTGGGGCAAGGCCAGTTCAAGCATTAGTCTAGTAGATTCTCTCGAAAGAGGAATGTCTTTAGTTGTTTCTTGAAGGCTGCAAGAGATGTGCTTAGTCTTGCTGCCTCTGGGAGACCGTTCCACCACTTGGGTACCACAACGGAGAACAATCTTGACTGGGAGTACCTAGAGCGACTGGATGGCAGAGCCAGACGGCTTGTGCTGGATGAGCGCAGTTCTCTTCTAGTAACATAAGGCGTTAGTAGGTCCTTCAGATAAGCTGGGGCCGTTCCTGTGATGGTTTTGTAGGCAAGGGTCAATGCCTTGTGCTTGATCCGGGCGG
>NC_085866.1:28792811-28797811 GCF_034702125.1 Engraulis encrasicolus | reverse complement strand
TAGTGATGATTTTAATATTCCTCCATGTTTTTTTTCAACACATCTGTTTCCAAAAAGATATCACAACTTCTTAAAAGAGCTCCCCTGACACCTCCATGTTCAATAATAGTCACATTGTTTTTGTAGAAAATATGAATGGTAATTCCCATAGGAAAAAAAACGGCCCGAATTACCTGAAAGGGGTGGCCCACCTTAACATGTTCAGCCAAAATGGGCCGATGGGTTTTTTGAAATTTTTAGGTATTTACAGTTCACAATGTTGCCACAGCTATGTTTTTCCAGATTAAAGGCACAAATTCAAACCTAAAAACATATCCGTTTTTCCAGTTTTCATCACATCTGAAAACAGTATCATCCTTTTTTTTATCTAGACGATTTCTTATTTTGGCAAGACTGAAAAATCACTTTCTTCTTTCACTCTCCATATCAGGTTTCCCCCTGCCCATCAAAAAAGTGTTGTGCAATTCAAATGACTTTAAACTGATAGAGAGTAGTAATGTTGCAACAATTTCAGTACATTTGTGGTGGTTGGTCTGTAGAATTAAAAGACATGAGACACCCTATGCTTATCCGGCCCAATTTAGCTGAATGCACCCTACATTTGAAGCGTACAATAGCCTGCCTATCAAACCTATTAGAATATACAGTAGACATCCACGCTGTCATGATATGTTCGAATTTGTATTTACATATCTCATATTATACAGCCTACACTTTTTATTAATACAACATTGTTGTCTTGTTTATTGTGTCTCATTACTGGATGCCTGGCATTTTCTCGTTACTGTAAGGTTTTAGTTGCAGGCGTATTTACATACAATCACAAACCCATATTTACATACTAAAGTGACTCAGCCTCACTATCACACACACACACACACACACACACACACACACACACACACACACACACACACACACACACACACACACACACACACACACACACACACACACACACACAGGCACAATGGCATATGGCTCCTGGGTGTAGCCCGCATGTATCAGAAGGGTTAATAATAGCATAAAGGGTTAATTATCACACGTGGCTGGAGGGACACTACAGATTACAGCTCCAGTGGGGGGACAGCACGACACACACACACACACACACACACACACACACACACACACACACACACACACACACACACACACACACACACACACACACACACACACACACACACACACACAAACATTCACACACGGCCATACGGTCCGTCGATGTAGCATGTCTGTGTATCTAAATGGCTATAAATGGCATCCATGTACCTAAAGGGTTAATGATCACATATGGCCTGCAGAGTATCCACAGGGATACCACAGGAGTGCAGCTCCCAATCGTGGATACACACACACACACACATGCAGGCATGCAGGCACACATGCACGCACACACACACACACACACACACACACACACACACACACACACACACACACACACACACACACACACACACACACACACACACACACACACACACACACACACACACACACACACACAAGGCTTTCACAAGTGTGACCGATGCATTTCCTGTAAAAGGTTAATTATTCCCCAACAAAACACATGAAATCAAATGACACTATATCTTAATGATCATGTACATACAGTATACATAAACGACACACATGACTCATAGAATGCTATGGAGAGAGAGAGAGAGAGAGAGAGAGAGAGAGAGAGAGAGAGAGAGAGAGAGAGAGAGAGAGAGTCATACCATCACATACATAATGTTAACATGTACTACCAAGGGTGCTTCATAACTTACGTGTATATGTAGGCCTATCATAAGCCCTATTGGGAGAAACGACCGACTCATTTTGCAAGGTCACAAGCTATTATGTCAGTCTAGACTGAGTATCGTAGCTTTGGGATAGTCTGCATATATAACATGCGATTTGTCAAAGAACCAGAAGGGGGGATACATTTCAGATTTTAAGCAATATCAATGGAATTACTTAACATAGAAAAAGTGGAGATACCAAAACCAGAAGATGGACAATCCGCCCCATCCCCCCCTACAAATCGCACCCAAGGAAGCACATTGTACTGTTTCTATAGTTCCTCTATAGGGCCTATTTAGTTTTTTTGCCATTCTTTTTACTTTTTGGGATGCTTTGGATATTGACATTGTAGACTAATGCACTGTTGTAAATAAACTGCAAAATATATTTTGAGATTTCTGACTACCATCTTCCTTTTTCTGCCTCCAATCTCCACGGTTGACAGAAATCTTAATACGGACCGGGGGATGACCACTCGCTCAAAAGCTCACGAGATCCTTGGTTTGCTCAGTAGAGCCCCTCTGGGTTAGTCCGTATAACTACACCATATGAAATATACATATAGCACCTCATTGAACTGTATCTCACGACCCACTCCACAAGGGACATGTCAGCTCGGGTGAGCTCCTCTGGGTCCATATGGCGACACCACATGTAATATACAGTAGCCTGCATTATAGAAGCACATTGTATCTCATGGTGTCTCACACTGTATGGTATCTCCAACTGCACTCACCACGTGTTAGGAGTCAACAAATACTGTACGTTGGCCCTGTACACCCTGCTGTGCCGTGAGGAGAAAAGGGTTAAATTGGAGATAGCTAATGCCCCGTGTACATCGAAGGCGAACTAAGTGACCTGCGAGGCGGAAGTCGTTGTTTCTCTATGGAGGGAAGGCGAATAAAGCTACCAGAGCGAATTCGGCAGGAGCGAAGCTTCTTGAGCGACCTGGGCGAATTTTGACGATTAAACTCAAGCTAATCTTCAGCGAATTCGCTATGACGCGGTTCGGCGAAAACCAATTGGAATGTTCATATCGAGGAATGTCCCAGGCTGTCAAGACAGAGCCGTTACTTGATAATCGAATCAAACATGTCAGTGCAGCGTCCAGAGCGAATAAAACTAATTCATGGCAAAACTTCTTCAACCACCCCAGCTACCTGGGTCGCGTTGGTAGCGCTTGATGTACACGGGGCATTAGCCTTCTCCACCAATCAGCAGCCTTGCAGTCAATTGATCTATTGCAATCTGTCCAATTAGTGAGCGTACTACTGTGAGTAAGAGCAAACATTCCAGCAGTAAGGAAAACCACAAGCCCAAACACAGGTTTTCAATTTACAAACATTCCTGTTGTGAGGAGGGGCAAGATGCTAAGCAGCCAACCATGTGAGCGCATTTTTGGGCTGACAGCAGTTTCCAACAATCAGAGATTGAACAGTGCGCCGACAAGGTCTTGCAGCCAGGGACCGTTTACAAGCGGTAAACCCAAGTATGGGAGATGCGACATGCATGTAGTAGCAAAGTATTGGACCTCAAACACATGTTACTCCACCTGAAAGAACAGGTAGGCCTATTTGTCCAAGTCTACAATCTACTACCTTAATTTAGCGCAGCACTATGGCTCTCTGTAATGTCATAGCAATGTTGTTATGATGTAGTTAAGCATTTTCAGCAAGTGAATAGGGTAGCCGGCGACCCCAGCTGCAGTAAGAGGCTAAACTGCAAGCAAACCTGCTCTCCCAGAATAATATGGCATATTCTGGCCAACTGTTTTTCCACCTCATGCCATACAATAGTTTACCAGGGACTCAAATTAACATTCTTGAATTGTCGTCACATATTACAGTTTTTCTTGATCGCTTTAACACGATTTTTTAAACTGACTCACACAAAGTCTCCATGATCACTATTTCAACAAAGCAAAAGACACGTTGTGCATATGTGTCAACACATTCTTGTTGACTTGACATATTTCCCATTCATATAACACAGTTTTTGCTAAACAGTTAACACATGTGCCATTTAAGTAGTACACACTTCATTGTTTAAGTAAGGGTTAACGTTCGGCGAGAAGGTCGCTACCGTGGAATAGCAGCACGACAGAGAGAATCTTTAGACCCCGACGCGGAGCGGAGGGGTCTTGTTCTCTCTGAAGTGCTGCTATTCCACAAAGCGACCGACTCGCCGAAAGTTAACCCGCTTATTATATGGATATACTTAAATGATTCACACATGGCGGGGACATTTCTTTAGGCCTATTTAATGTTAAGATTGTTGCTGCGCAAAACAAAACAGTGTCGTTGTGAAACACCGCTAGGCAACAGCTAGGTAGCCAGGACAACAGGTGTTGTCTATCACAGCAGCTGATTAGAGTCTTGTTGAAAAGTCGCTTTAGCAGTGAAAAGTCTTGTTGCCATTGACAGCGGTCTGTTATAGACCAACCCGTCCGTTATCGAAAAATAACAGACGTGCGAACGTTGGGGAGCCCCGTTGAAATGAATGGAGCATTCGACCGATGACGTCACACCATATAATAAGCTCTGATAACCATACAGAAAAATCTACTCCTGACTTTCAGAAATTACCATCATTTGTGTGAACACAACAGAGCACCTATTTGACACTCTTCTCAAAAATCTGAATTTAGCAATCAGTCTTCATACACAGAGTCTTCTTGTTTGTTCTTGGCATGGAGTTCTTTTGCAAATTTACTGTTAGTGCATTCTCGTACTGCAACATCATATTTTACTTTACACATATTTTCTTTAATACCATTATCAGCCATTAGAACATTTTTGATTACAGTAAAAAAAAGGAAAACAAACAAACAAAAACTACATCAAAGCATTCTGATTCTCAATCCAGTTTTTTGCAATAAGACTTTATTGTTACACGGATCCACTACCTAGCTTACTGACAATTTTCCATATGAAAAGACACACAACTCAAATCTTTATGCAAAGCATTTACTGGGCATGCTATCTCTCAGACAGTAGATCCTGATCAAGCAGAGTCAGTGGCTAAGTAAAAGAAACAACAATGGAACTGGCTTGAATGTTATGTAATTGACAACAGTGTTAAATAACGGCAAATTGTGTCAACATGATAACCGTGTTTTGGATTTTTACGACCATTGTGTAATGACTGACTGGGAGTGTTCATACACTGCTATGCAGTGTGTATTGGACAGAAGACAGAGTTTGCTT
>NC_085866.1:28785311-28787811 GCF_034702125.1 Engraulis encrasicolus | reverse complement strand
AGAGAGAGCATGTGTGCTGGATACTGTAGGTACAGTGTGTGTGTGTGTGTGTGTCTGTGTGTGTGTGTGTGTGTGTGTGTGTGTGTGTGTGTGTGTGTGTGTGTGTGTGTGTGTGTGTGTGTGTGTGTGCGTGCGTGCGTGCGTGCGTGCGTGCGTGCGTGCGTGCGTGCGTGTGTGTGTGTGTGTTTGTGTGTGTGTGTGTGTACTTGGAAGGCTGGAGACATGAGAGATTTGATGTGTGTATGCGTGTGTGCATGCAGGGAAGGAGTTGTGTGTTTTGGGGAGCCTGTGCGTGCGTGCGTTGAATGCATAAATTTGAATGCAGAAAGTTTCTCTGGAAAGGAATTCAAATTGAGTCCTGGTGCTATGCTATGGTGTGTGTGTGTGTGTGTGTGTGTGTGTGTGTGTGTGTGTGTGTGTGTGTGTGTGTGTGTGTGTGTGTGTGTGTGTGTGTGTGTGTGTGTGTGTGTGTGTGTGTGTGTGTGTGTGTGTGTGTGTGCGCGCAAAGGGATGTCAGTGCTGTGACAAGAGATAAGGGTAAGACGTGAAGAATGAGTAGGTTCTCATATGTTAGAATCTCTGTGCACGCATGTATGAGTGTGTGTTCCTTCCTTGCAGTCAGGACAGCTGACAGATTTTGCTGGGCCCAGGACAACATAATCGGAAATGGCCCATTACGCAGAACATATAATGTAATGGGGACCCAATTCTGGGCCTCCTATCTCCCTGGGCCCGGGACAACATACCCCCACTGTCCCCCCATGTCGGCATGCTTGCAGTTGTGCTTATTCGAGTGTGCCAACTTGGAACATGATTGTATAAGTGTGTGTGTGTGACGTCTCTATCACCAACTCACACCTCTCTGTTTACGTCCTGGTGTGTGTGCTTTTGTGTGTGTTTGTGTTTGTGTGTGTGTGCGTGTGTCTGTCTGTGTGTTTGTGTGTGTGTGTGCGCATGTGCGTGTGTGTGCGCATGTGTGTGTGTGTGCACGCATGTGTGTGTGTGTCTTCATGTGTGTGTGCACGTGTTCTGTGCCGTTTCCACTGTCTATAATCCGAGCGCATTAGCTGCCTGCAAATGGACGTGTTTGTCTTGTCTGAACAAAACAGCAGCTCTGACGAACACACTAATCTCCCACAGCCACAAAGCAACACTGGGCAACACCGAGTCTCTATCAGGGAGAACATACAGAAGGGGGAATGCACATGAAGAAAACAAAAACACACAGAGTAGCAGTGGCAATGGAGAAGAGACGGAGAGAGGGTTTACAGCGAAGGAGAAGAGAAAGAGAGAGAGATGGGGGTCTACAGGTGAAGGTGAAGAGAAAGAGAGAGGGATTGGGGTTTACAGTGAATGAAAAGAGAAAGAGAGAGATGGGGGTTTACAGTGAATGAGAAGAGAAAGAGAGAGATGGGGGTTTACAACAAAGGAGAGGAGAAAGAGAGATGGGGTTTACAGCAAAGGAGAAGAGAAAGATGGGGGTTAAGAATGAGAGAAGCAACACTGTGCATGTGTCTCTATCAGGGAGAACACTTGGAAAATGCATAATGAAGAAAAAGTAGCAGTGGAGATGGAGCAGAGAAAGAGAGAGATGGGGGTTTATAGTGATGGAGAAAAGGAGAAGAAATATTCGCACACCGCAAAAGCTCCCTTGTCGTGATTTAATGTGAAAAAATGGCACAACTTTTCGACCAGCAAGGTCTTCGTCAGGTGTCTCCATATGCGTCTTTTGATATTCTGCACCCTCAGCTATTTGTTTCTTTGGGATGTGCACGCACCTTACACTTTTTGGTTTACGGTGATGGACAGGAGAAAAAGAGATAGTGGGGTTTTAGAATGAGAGAGGCAACAGTGGGTCTGCATGGGTCTCTATTTGGGAAAATACATACGAGGAAATAAAACAGAGTAGCAGTGGAAATTTAGGAGAGAAAGAGAGAGATAGGGGTTTACAGCTACAGAGCAGAGAAAGAGATGATGGGGGTTAGAATGAGAGAAGTAACACTGGGCCTTGTGTCTCTAACAGGACCCATGCTGGAGAGAGAAGGGAGAGAGATTGTGAAAGGAATGACATGGGGGTTTACAAGGAGAGGGAAAATCCTGCACAGAGTATCAGAGAGAGCATTGGGGAGAGCCATCTTTGGAGAAAAAAAAACAAAAACAAATAAAAGAATAGCAGTGGGATGGGGAAAGGAAAGAGAGATGAGGGTTTAGAAGGCGAGAAGGACCACTGGGGATCATGTCTCTATTAGGGAGAACACTGGGTTAGAGAATCACAGGGAAACAAAAAAGTGGAAGAATGGAGAGGGAAGGAGAAAAGAGACACAGATGGAGAGAACCAACATTTGGGAGAGGCATCGGTGGGAAAAAAAAATACAGAGTAGCAGTAGGATGAAGAAAGGAAAGAGAGATGAGTTTAGAATGACAGAGCCAACACTGGGCCAAGTAGCAGGGAGAACACTGGGGAGAGGCATAAAAAGAAAAAAAAGAAAAGAAAAAAACA
>NC_085866.1:28767811-28772811 GCF_034702125.1 Engraulis encrasicolus | reverse complement strand
ACACACACACACACACACACACACACACACACACACACACACACACACACACACACACACACACGCAAAAAATACACAAACACAAGCACACACACTGGACACATTCAAGCATACAAAACACTCAACAGAGAGCATATATGTGTGAGTCTGTGGGTGTGTGTGTGTGGGCGTGTGTATGTGTGTGTTTGTAAGTGTGCTTGTCTTTTAAAAAAAGGCCCCGTCTCTTATTCCCTGTGTGTGTGTGTGTGTGTGTGTGTGTGTGTGTGTGTGTGTGTGTGTGTGTGTGTGTGTGTGTGTGTGTGTGTGTGTGTGTGTGTGTGTGTGATTTGTCATGCTCCTGTTGTCTGTATTGAGCTGTATTGATCAGCACTCTTGTAAATGTGTTACTGAGGCCCCTTTCCTGACCACAAGGACCTGCTGCTGCTGTGTGTGTGTGTGTGTGTGTGTGTGTGTGTGTGTGTGTGTGTGTGTGTGTGTGTGTGTGTGTGTGTGTGTGTGTGTGTGTGTGTGTGTGTGTGTGTGTGTAGGTGTGTGTGTGTGAGACAGAGAGATTGTGTGTGTGTGTGTGTGTGTGTGTGTGTGTGTGTGTGTGTGTGTGTGTGTGTGTGTGTGTGTGTGTGTGTGTGTGTGTGTGTGTATGTGTGTGTGCGCGTGTGTGTGCGCGCGCGCATGTGTATGTGTGTGTGATCTGTTTTACAGAAACACGTCTGAAGTAGCACTGTTGGAAGTGTGCCTCCTGTAAGTTGTAATGATGAATATTCTCCTCACACGGCCCTGCTGTGGTAGGGCACTAGGGTTACTATGCTGGTGACCTGGGTTCGATTCCGGCCAGTGGCGTGTCGTCGCAGATGCCAAGGGATACCAGGCATCCCCTAATTAACCCAACAACAGCTTTAATATCCGTTAATCATTAAAACATTCTGTCTATCGAGTCTCCTATTTTAATATTCCCCACTCTCGTCACTCTCTGTGAGTATTTTCCAGTTGGGGAAATAGCGCCCCACCCCCTACCATTGGGTAACCATCTGGTGAAACAAAGTACTACACGTCTCTCGATGCTAAAAAAAAAATCTGGTGCCAACGCGAGTTGGCAGCCATACATTTCTGGAGTTTTGAAAAAAACGAATGCTTGACCAATCATATTGCTCAAAATTGGTCACGAGATAAATCAATTCGCCCGTCTATGATTTGCCAAGGAGGGAAATGGATGATACTTCAGGATCGGCAGCCACTTTATCTGCCTGTAGAAACTACATTGAACAGACTACAGGCAAAATAGTCACAGTTAAAGCGCGCATACAGCCAATGGCTCCCAATGTCAAGGCAGGCAATGCATAAAATGGATTTAACATAACGACAGGATTTTCACATGGACACATACGTTCAGGATAACCTCTACAACGGTAGGCACACTTGCTTTATTGTTTCAGAAAGGTAGATTATAAGCAGGCCACCTAACGTTTTGTGAAGCTAGCTTTGTTTTTAGCTTTGTTGCTCGCTGCTTGTTAGCTCTTGCTATTATGGCAATAAGCTATGGTGATTATTAGATGGCATAATGTGCCACCAGGTCCTAAATATATGCATCATGTCACTTCTCTGTGCTCTGCTGTGCTCTGTTTCAACCATGTGCATCAGGGTTATTTTTCAATGGGTTTTGTTTTAGCATGTTTGCGCTTGAAATCGCCATACATCTGGCAACCATTGAGAGGTCGCACACACAACATTTGACATTCGATACAAGACGTGCACGACTCAGAGCAGCTGGTTGAACCTAGTCATCAGTAGAATAACTATCAAGTAGTCAGTCAGTGCATGGTGTCCGGTGTCTGTCTGTGTTATTGCATTCTGTTCTGTGGGGCATTTGAATTGGAACTGAAGGATGAGACTGAATTGTGTTTAGGGGGCTTGTGGAGCATCTGGTGTCGCGCGTAAAGTGCAAATTCTTGCAGTGTTGCTTGTCACTACTCCAACTCTGAACAGACATAGTATTTTTCTTGTTATTTATTTCTTAACAAAAGTAGTCGCACGCATGATCAAGAGCTGTAGCTGCGCTCGTGGTGTGCTGTCCAAAACAGACCTCTCCTTCCCGTGCTTCGCAGGAGTTCTGGGCAGTATATGCCTTCCTGGTTCGCAAACATGCAATGCATCTCATAAATTATACCTTATTGATTTTATTCTCATGGCCAAACTTTCTGCCTTGCTTATTGTCCCAGCCAGCCGCCGCTACTGGTTAATAATTATATTATATTATATCATATTATATTATATTCAATTATATATATATTTTTTTTTGTTCTCCCTGGCTTCCTCGGAAAAATAACGCACGCCACGCTACTGATTGCGGCCCGGGTCATTTGCCGATCCTTCACGGTATCTCTCTCCTCCACTGTCCTGTCAGAAATGAAGGCAAAAAGCCTGAAACACATATACATGTATACTCCCTTGTAAAAACAGCGTCAACCCCAGGGAGTTGGAAGAGGGCTAAAATAATATAATAATAATGACTGTGCCGTGTGTTGTAAATGAGGTGTGTGTGTGTTTGTTCCAGTGTGTGTGTGTGTGTGTGTGTGTGCGTGAGTGTGTGTGTGTGTGTGTGAGTGAAAGAGAGAGAGAGAGAGAGAGAGAGAGAGAGAGAGAGAGAGAGAGAGTGAGAGAGAGAAAGAGAGAGAGAGAGAGAGAGAGAGAGAGAGATGTAAGGTGGCACAGCTATAGCTCAATCTGGTTGCACACACACGCACACGCACACACACACACACACACACACACACACACACACACACACACACACACACACACACACACACACACACACACACACACACACACACACACACACAAACTTTCACACCCTCATCCAGTGAGTAACTCACAGTGAAATATGGCTGGAGAACGAGAGAGAGAGAGAGAGAGAGAGAGAGAGAGAGAGAGAGAGAGAGAGAGAGAGAGAGAGAGAGAGAGAGAGAGAGAGAGAGAGTAATGCAGAAAGTAATAGAGTAAGACAGCGCCTGTTGCATACACAGTGGTGTAGTCTACTTAGAACGCGGGTATACGGAGTATACCCACTTCTAAATGTCTGTGATTTCAGTATACCCACTTTAAATTGATTGATCCATTGTTTTGAATAGCAAAAATATATACAGTATACCCACTTATAAAAATGCTCAAATATACAGTATACCCACCATAAAAAAGTAGACTACACCACTGTGCATGCAGTATTGACATATACAGAGAGGAGAGAGGAGGGGTGGAGAGTGTGAATGAAATAGGGAACAGGGAGACAGAGATGGGTGGAGGAATGGGTGGGGGTGGGGGTGGAGAGAGAATTAAAGTGAGAGGGAGAGGAATGGCTGAAGTTTAATGCGGAAAGAGGGGTTCTAGAAGTGAGGGGGAGAGAGATGGTGTGTGTGTGCGTGTGTGCGTGCTTGTGTGTGTGTGTGTGTGTGTGTGTGTGTGTGTGTGTGTGTGTGTGTGTGTGTGTGTGTGTGCGTGTGCGTGTGCGTGTGTGTGTGCTTGTGTGTGTGTGTGAATAACAGATAGTATGGAGGAAGCCCATCATAAGAGGAACCCGTTGAATATAACTGTGTGGAGAAGGGAAAAATAAGAATAGAATAGACTAAGGGGGAGATAGGGAACATTATTAGAGGTATAGGGAGAGAACCTCCGTATATGCAGAGTGGACAGAGATTGACATCTGAAGAGAGAGAGAGAGAGAGAGAGAGAGAGAGAGAGAGAGAGAGAGAGAGAGAGAGAGAGAACGGTGGATAGACTGATGGAAAACAAACAAACAAATACAGACAAAGTGCAAGAAAGTCCTTGTGCACAACCCTTCAGCTGTCCAGGTGCAGGTGTAAGGCAGGAAAAGGTGATCAATGTGAAAAGTTCATTAACACCGCACACTGGATACTGTTCTTCTTTTTTTCGTTTTATTTTTTTGTAGCGAACAACGCGTTTCGCCTAGTGAGTCTTCGAACATGAAGACGCGCTAGGCGAAACGCGTTGTTCGCTACAAAAAAATTAAGAGAAAAAAAGAGCCGTGCGGTGTTTATGAACTTTTTACTAACAAATACAGACACATGGACACAAACACAGATACCAGGGCCGGTTCTGGCTTATTTGGCGCCCTAGGCGAGTTTGAGTTCTGGCGCCCCATCCCCCCCCACCCTAACCTTTTGAAAGAAAACAAAAAACCCTCTTTTTATACCTTACAGAACACAAGAGTAATACCGGTAGTAAGCTTAACTAAATAGCATCAAGAACAATAACTGTTTTGCATCAAATGGATTTCTGGTTCTTTTGGACAGCCGACCAACACCTTCACTGTGTGGTGTCTTGGATGTAATGGTGGTGGTGCCCCAAACCCAGATGAGAGGGAGGTTATCAATGTGTTTGAATTGTAAAATGGAATTGAAATGCCAGGAGATGATACAGTACATTTGCATGTAAAATGCATGTGTAGACAATAGGCCTACCAAGTAGGTCTGCATTGATAGCCTATCTACACTACCTACAGCATCACAAAGCATGGCAGCATAACAGTTTTAATAAGCTACACATTTGTGCTGTCTATGATTCCAAACCAATTTCATTTCTGGACTGGAAATAGTGGTGCATTTGTGAGTAGGAGAATGAGAAGGGGGCTATCTATGTGTTTGAACTAGAGGGACAGGGTGAGAGAAAGGGAGAAGAGCTGTCAAGCTTTTGAATTTCATAATATACAAAATATAGTAAATAGCCTCACTTGTCTGCAATACTACATCACTCAGCATGAAAACATGCTGTGCATGGTTCTGTTACATGATTAATGAAGGCCTATGTCATTCTGGTCTGGAAACAATGTTTTTTTAAGCTTACAACAAGCAGGTAATTCATTCAAGTGGATGGAAGGAGATATGGCAGCTAAAATTGTTTTAAACATGGCACCAGTCTTACTTTACATTGCTTGTCAACCTAAGCAAGTATTATGATGTCAGGTGGGTGTTAATGGGTAGGCTACTAAC
>NC_085866.1:28750311-28762811 GCF_034702125.1 Engraulis encrasicolus | reverse complement strand
TTATTGCCTACTGTCTGTTTCCTATTGTTTCCTGCACTGTTGGCAACGCATTGGCCAAGTGCAATTAAGTTTGTCCGCTAAATGCCTTTACAATGATACGAGGGTTCTCACAACTTTACAAACAGGGCAAAGAAACGTCTTTCTGCACGGGCGCTGTCTGTATTTTGAGCTCGTGTTGTTGGTTATCCAGCGTCTGCATGAAAAAAAGGTTGACAAAAGCGGTTTGCCTCCCTTAAAACACCGCTGATAATAGGCCCACTTCTGACCAACTTTGAATAAAGTAGGCTAAATCAAATTAATGGTTGGCTATTAGGCCTACGAATGCACGACTACCCAAAATACATTTAAAAAAATATATATGAAATAGCCTACACAGACAACAACGGAAGGATTTGTCTATCGTAACCTGCCGTCTGATACAATATTAAGTTAGTGGTGATGACTCCTTTATCGGAGTGAGGTAATGCAATGCGAAAATCCTTCCTCCCAAAAATATTGTTTTACAAGTAAAACTGTTGTTGGCAGCTGAGTTGTCTGAGGTAAGATGGCAGCGCTGTTCCCTGATTTCTGCCTACAGTTTAGAATGCCAACTTCACAATTTTCTCCACGGAGGCGGGGATTCGGCAAGTCGAAGCAATGGGTGCGCGCGAGGACGCTAGGTTAGAAAGTTAAGGGGCGGGGTTGTCCGGCCGAAGTCTGGACAGCTGGTCACCCTATGTGAAAATTAGCCACTAAGTCACTTCAAAACACTTCAAATACGCAGATTGGGTTTCATACTTAATCACTGAATCACTCTCACCTCTCCAGAAAATCAACTTTGCCCTTAGGTGTATGTTTAGGGTCATTGTAATCATGGAAAGCAACACAATGAAAATCAATGGAGTTCAATGAGAGATGGTGACATATTCGCTATTCGTAGAGCAATACATGTTTAACTTCATGATGTAATCAATGATAAAAGCCCTCAAACACCTGCAGCATGCATGCAGCTCCTCATAAGAGCTGTATCTGTACCATGTTTCACTTTATGCTGTTTAAGTGATTTATTTCACCAAGTCATAGATGTGCAAAGATTTTGACGCTGGAATGCAATGGCTCGAGCTACTTGATCAAGATGCAAGTGCATTTTTACTGTACTGTGTTATGTAATAAACAGTTTGTTTAAGCCACAAAACTCCAGGAGTGATGTAGCCTGTAACGCAATTGTTCTTCACGGCGGTACTCACTACCTCTATTTTCAACACTCACATTTGCACACACACATGCATGCACACACACATGCACGTATGCATGCACACACACGCACGCACACGTCCACTTACATGGCCAAAAGCAGGCACACACTTACGGGAGATGTGGTGGAGAAGGCCTCATGTCCACATGAACAGCTGTCTGTACCACAAGCACTGGCACCTTTGATGGCATATAAATATCAACAGTTTGCACAAACACACACATGTAAGCAGACATAGTGTACAAACATATTCACATAAATACTAAGACACACACACACGCACGCACACACACACGCATGTACATAATAATAAATATGACAGTATAATCTGTACATCAGCCTTTATGGAGCAGTGGGCTGGAGCAGGAGGTGTTTAAAAAGTGGTGTAGGAGGCTCTCTGCTCTCATTTATATGCACCGAGGGTCTCAGCTTTCAGAGAATAACCTCATTTCATTTCTTCTCACTATTTTATTTTCAGTCATCTCAAAATGGTCTACTTCTGTCAGAGAACATTCTGGGACTGTCTGGAACACTGTTTCATGCACTTAAAAAAAGACATCAGCTGCCTCAGAATTCCAAATCCTCATTGTAAGTTGTGTGAAGCTCTGAACGGCAGCTTTGAATTCAAACAACACACAAAACTCCACACTACTTATAATAAAGATTTAAATTAACTTGAAATTCAGAGGCAGCTTTAACCTGTGAATTCAAGTTACGTAAATCATGCTGTTGCCATTGCAGTGTATATCCGAATAAATTAACTATAAACGTAAACGATATCATTTTTCTACAGTGCACTTGATGATGATTTGTTTTGGCTCTTTCTTCCTTTAGTTGAAAGGACAGTCAATGAATGTGGAGAGAGAGATGGGGAAGGGTCAGCAAAGGACCAGGGATGGAATGGAACACAGGTCGCCGGCATAGCAGCTCTGTTCCCTACCGAACAATGATGAATTCCCAAGGGCCGATGATGAATTCTTGATCAAATTCTAGAACACAAACAAAGAAAACCTTAAATAATAATGCGGGTTGTTATGGACAAATATGGCACTAATTAAAATGGATTTACAGTCAGTACATGATTTCCTTCAATATACAGTAATCCACAATCTAGTGCACTGTGTAGGCTGGTTGGCTAGAGTAGGTATAGCAATTCTCTCTCTCTCTCTCTCTCTGTCTCTCTCTCTCTCACACACACACACACGCACACACGCACACACACACACACACACACACACACACACACACACACACACACACACACACACACACACACACACACACACACACACACACACACAGCATGTAAATTCCCCTTTGCATAAGTTATACTGATTTGGAAGTGTTGTGGCTTCTGGGAGGGGAGCCAAATCATGTTCCTTTGGATCCCAGCAGCCCTCTCGCAACACGCCTATTAGCAGGACCGACATCAAACACACACACACACACACACACACACACACACACACACACACACACACACACACACACACACACACACACACACACACACACACACACACACACACACACACACACACACACACACCAAGCAGCCCTCACTCAAAACGCCTATTACCAGGACTGGCATATTACGCACACACACACACACACACACACACACACACACACACACACACACACACACACACACACACACACACACACACACACACACACACACACACACACACACCAAGCAGTCCTCACTCAAAACGCCTATTACCAGGACTGGCATATTACACACACACACACACACACACACACACACACACACACACACACACACACACACACACACACACACACACACACACACACACACACACACACACACACACACACCATGTCTCTCATCAGCATTGACATATTACACATGCATACAGACATACATGTACAAACACACACAAACTGCACACACACTGATGCAACAGAAATACACTTTCGCTCTATCTTTCTCATCATCTCTCTCTATCTCTCTCATTCTCTCTCTCTCCCTCTTTTGCTCTCTCTTTTGCTCTCTCTCTTTCTCTCTCTCTCGCTTGTGTTTATTACACACGAACACACACACACACACACACACACACACACACACACACACACACACACACACACACACACACACACACACACACACACACACACACACACACACACACACACACACAGAGCGAGAAAGACAGAGAGATAAAGAGGGAGAGAGAGAGAGAGAGAGAAGAGACGGGGAGATGTGGGTAATTGTGTGGAATGATGTTTTTGGTTTCTGCATGTCTCCCATCATTTCAGCCCTGATACACCACAGTAGCCCTCATGCACCACCCACCAGTGATACTTACCCCCCCCCCCACACACACACACACACACACACACACACACACACACACACACACACACACACACACACACACACACACACGGGCACACACACGGGCACACACACACAAACACACACTAACTCAGACGCATGCATGCACGCACGCATGCACGCAGGCACACTGCAGTGTGAGAAGTTGACAGTGATGGAGCACTGCAGGCTTTTCCCTACTCGTTCCATCTTATATGGCTGTGGTGCTCACACACACACACACACACACACACACACACACACACACACACACACACACACACACACACACACACACACACACACACACGGATGAGAATGTGCTGGGGGTTGCTTTATCTTCTCCACTGTGAATCAGAGTGCAAGTGCGTGTGCGTGTGCGTGTGCGTGTGCGTGTGCGTGTGCGTGTGTGTGTGTGTGTGTGTGTGTGTGTGTGTGTGTGTGTGTGTGTGTGTGTGTGTGTGTGTATCTGTGTCTGTGTGTGTCTGTGTGTGAGTGTGGCTACACACAGAATATGTATGCTAGTTTATGCTGGTTTATGCTACGTAAAAAGCTCAAGTTTAAAGTTTTTTGCAGGAAAATGGCCCAAGAGAGCTGGGAATGATTTTGCAAGAAGCAGCCATGCTCATTGTGATGATGAGTAATGTGGTGTGTGTGTGTGTGTGTGTGTGTGTGTGTGTGTGTGTGTGTGTGTGTGTGTGTGTGTGTGTGTGTGTGTGTGTGTGTGTGTGTGTGTGTGTGTGTGTGTGTCTGTGTGTGTGTGTGTGTGTGTGTGTGTGTGTGTGGGAGGGATGTTTAAGACAGAGGTAGGGAGGTCACTCGATGTCGAAGTGTGGTTAGAGATGAATCCAATAACCTGTGCATTTATAGACAGTCAGACAGAGAGAGAGAGAGAGAGAGAGAGAGAGAGAGAGAGAGAGAGAGAGAGAGAGAGAGAGAGAGAGAGAGAAAGAAAGAGAGAGAGAGAGAGAAATGTTGGACATGGTGGGAATGATTCTGCAATGAGAACAGGATGGACATGGTGAGGGTGGCGGTGATCAGTGGCGGAGCAATTGCACCCGTGGCCCCAGGGCAAGACATAGATACCCTGCTTTAATTCTGCTTTGATTCTGCTTTAAGCCTCATTTGGGTGCATATTAGGATCTCTCTCTCTCTTAGGACGTCTCTCTATGTCTCTCTCCCTCTCCTTCTCTCTCTCTCTCTCTCTCTCTCTCTCTCTCTCTCTCTCTCTCTCTCTCTCTCTCTCTCTCTCTCTCTCTCTCTCTCTCTCTTTCTCAGGGCAGCTACATTGAGGGTTAGGACATCTCTCCTTCTCTCTCTCTCTCTCTCTCTCTCTCTCTCTCTCTCTCTCTCTCTCTCTCTCTCTCTCTCTCTCTCTCTCTCTCTCTCTCCCTCTCTCTCAGGACAGTAGTTGCATATTGGCGGCTTAGGACATGTCCCATTGCAGTTGAGGCCAATACAGCCCATGGGTGCCATTGTTCCAGAACCAACCCCCTCTCTCTCTCTTTCAAAGGCCGTTGTAGCCCTAAGGGTCCCCATGTTTCAGCATCAAGGGACTCCCCTACTAACAATTTTTAGTTCTACGAAGGTTCCTGGAACACAAGCCCTTGGTTCCAGTTTAGTTCTGGGTACGTCCCCAGAGAGTCATGTTTGGTTATTTTTCCGTTCTCACTTGGTTGGCAGGAAAGTTAAATTTTCGTTCCTAGAATGTTATATGTGTAGTTCCCATTCCATTCCCTTATTGTTCTCTCACCGTCACTTTATTCCTGTTCATGTCATGTTTGTTGCCTTGCCGTTCCCATATGGTTCCCTTAACCTTGTTGGTTGCATATTTGGTTCCTTAGACATGCTCCTGATGTTCCCCCAACCTTGTTTATTATTGTGAATGTGTTTTGGTCCTGCCCCACTATCTCTCACCATAGTTGAGGTACCTTGATCATGGTACTTAAGCACCTCCCATCCTCCACCATGACTGAAATACCCTGCGCCTGGCATTAGGTTGCCACACTGCTCTCTTAAAATAATGTTTAAAGTTGCTGAAAACATGTATGATGTCTATATTTTATATATCAGTCTATGCTGTACTGTACCACAATGTGAGAGAAATATCAGCTGAGCATGTATGAACACAATCTAGTGGGAATTAATACCAAATGTTTTCCTTAATGAAGTTAAAAGATAACCATACCATCTACATCAAGTGCACAATGGAGCAAGCAATGTAACATGTGCTGTTACTGACTAGCTCACAAAGCAAGGCACAAGATGTAGCTAACAAATGCCATAAGCCAAAAGCGCTATTAGCTTGCTTGCAAAGCAGTTAAACGAGCGCTATGCTGTGCCATGCTGTGTCACGCTGACCAGCCAGCAGGCAGGCCGGCAGGCAAATAACTAAAGCACTAAGACAGTCCAGGTTTATATACAGGCTGTAACGCCGCATTATGTAATAACGGTGCAATATGTAATAATGTAACACATTATTACATAATGCGGTGACAATAGCCGCATTGTGTAATAATTTACGCATTTCGTAATAAATTTCTTGAACGCATTTCGTAATAACTTTTTTCTCATCTTGTAATATTACAAAATGCGAAATTTATTACGGAATGCGGCCGCAACTTTTTTTTTGATGGAAATGTAATAACATGGTGCATTATGTAATGTTTTTTCTGCACTTGGATTCAGTAGGCACAGCACACACATAGTCTCAGTGACATGGTAGTCACTGCCCTCTCTCTCTCTCATTCTTCTCAGTTCTCAAACTGCTCGAGAGTCGCGAATGATGCGGTTAAAACCGTTAAGAAATCATTTCACAACTTGTTGCGTGCAACGAGTCCAGCGCAGTTGTGGTGCTCGGTGCAATAGGCTATCCTACTACACAGTGACCACATAATGATGAGAGAGAGAGAGAGAGAGAGAGAGAGAGAGAGCGCGAGCGCGCGTGCGTGCGTGTGTATACGCACGGAGACAAACCTGGCCCATATTGATCTTAAGCCCCATCTTGGCTCTTTGGAAATATTCTTACCATTACAAAGGCTATTTTAATATTTTCCCCCAAACAACATGAATCAAATCCCAGGAAAAGACCAACCATTATAAGTGACTCGTGGGGAGCTGTCCATGCTGGTGGTGCTTAATTTTTCCCGATATTTGCCCGTGGAGTAGTGAGTCTTTCATGTCTGCCTACATGACCTTGCGCGCCAGGGTCTGACCATGGTGCTTTTTGCCCGTGGAGTAAGGAGACTTTCTTCTGGCAAAGCAAGAAGTCATAGCACCCGAGAAAAATGCCACTCTTGTTATAAATTACATAGGTATGCTTATTATTATTACATAGGTTTGTCCTATTTCAATTTCAGTCCACTGTTCAGTAGGCCTATTAGGCTGCAATCAAATTCAATAGCCTATGCTCATCCACATGCACGCGAAAAACAATAACCCAAGCGGCGGGACTAATTCGATTATATTCCTTCCAAAAATGTCCGAACGTCACAAAAATCAGTTATTTGCATTGTCCGTAATTATACCAAACAAAAAGGTATCAATAGAAGAAATCAAGTCTTCAGTTTCGATAATCCACGTTACAAATCCTCAACAACAGCAAGCCATTCCTTCTCTGCTATGAGGCAGGCAACGGAACAAGTGCAGACAGTAGGCTATATGACCACGTTGATGCTGCACGGCTTGAAAGGATTCTGTCTAAATTAAATATCTTGGATAGCCTATATAGACCTAGGCCTAACTAGATTAGTTGCAATACAGATTCATTTTCTATAGCCAGAAGTTTTCCGTTGGACTGACGAAACCGAACACGATCAAGTTTGCAACTTCTTTCCCTCATGCGCTGTCCGTCAGCACCACCTGTCATTAGACGTCCGATTAGCTTTCATTACGTGCTGAGGGAAAAACTCTCGCCATTAGGCCTATGTGCTGTTGCACTGTTGTGAGTGATATCACCAAATAATTTAGATAAAAGTCAGAACATTATTTTGGCAATGAAAGGCACACAGGTGGCTGGAAGCTCAAGCTGTCTTCAGTCTGTTAATTTAAGTTTGTGGTGCTCTTGGATATCGGGGATCAGTTCATGTAGAGAGAAGAGTTCATCTAGGCACTCCAAAATAAGGTGTCCAAACTGGAAGTTACATTAAAAAGCCTTTAAAGTTTAATGGTACTGGGCTGGGGTTACATTTAATTCCGACATGTTTCAACCTCACCAGGTCTTCATCAGGGCTAGGTTCACCATTGAAAAGAAAGGCCTCCCTTAAATAGTGACATCACCACATGTGACCCATTACGCACTACACACATTTGCGCACACCATAGAAAACAAAGATTAAAAAATAGCCTGGGGTAATAAGTGATGCCACAGAAAAAATGACCAGAAGTACAAATAAGCATCACAAAAAACAAGTAAAATCAATATCCTCATTTAGACCAGGATAGCGCATGGCATCCAGTTGGTGTATCCAAAAAGTCTCCCTCTGATTAAGTCTTTTTAGCCTGTCCCCACCCCTTGGAAGAGGTTTGATATGTTCGACGCCCTGTATGCGCAGCAGAGAATCATTTTTACCATGGTATTCATTGAAATATTTCGCCATGGGATAGTCAAAATTGCCCACTCTGATAGCATATTTATGTTCTGCTAGCCTATCTCGCATGCGCCTTTTTGTGCGTCCGATATAAAAGAACCCTTCAGCGCAAGGACAAGTTAGGCGGTATATGACAAATGTAGAATTGCAATTAATGAAATCTCTCTGTCCGTATTCTCTCCTGGTTTTAGTATCCACACAAGATTTGGCTTGTGTAACATTTGGGCAGTGGGGGCAGTTCATACATCTATATGTGCCAATGGGTTTACGCAGCCAGGTTTCTCTCTTTTTCACCTGTAGGTGAGAGCGCATTAATTTATCTCCTAGGCTGGGTGCCCTCTTAAAAGACACCATGGGTGGTTCTGGGAACACCTCACGTAGTTGCGCATCACTTTCAATAATGGACCAATTGTTCTTAATAATTTGCCTGATCCGCGTCGCTTGTGTACTATATGTCTATGTCTTATGTGCTATTGTGTACTGCTGGTGGCGATGATGTTTCATTTTGGTCAATAACGTGTTGCGTTGTAGGGAGCGCGCTTCACTGTATGAGTTTTGGATGGCTTCAGGGTGATAGGCTCTACATATTCTCTCGTGGTTTTAGTATCCACAAAAGATTTGGCTTGTGTAACATTTGGGCAGTGGGGGCAGTTCATACATCTATGAACTGTCGTAACAAAAAAAGGACGGGACTGCTGGTGGCGATGATGTTTCTTTTTGGTCAATAACGTGTTGCGTTGTAGGGAGCGCGCTTCACTGTATGCGTTTTGGATGGCTTCCTTGGAATATTCATTAACTAATATTATTATATGGTTGTGACGTCATCGGTCGAATGCTCCATTCATTTCAACGGGGCTCCCCAACGTTCGCACGTCTGTTATTTTTCGATAACGGACGGGTTGGTCTATAACAGACCGCTGTCAATGGCAACAAGACTTTTCACTGCTAAAGCGACTTTTCAACAAGACTCTGATCAGCTGCTGTGATAGACAACACCTGTTGTCCTGGCTACCTAGCTGTTGCCTAGCGGTGTTCCACAACGGCACTGTTTTGTTTTGAGCAGCAACAATCTTAACATTAAATAGGCCTAAAGAAATGTCCCCGCCATGTGTGAATCATTTAAGTATATCCATATAATAAGCGGGTTAACTTTCGGCGAGTCGGTCGCTTTGTGGAATAGCAGCACTTCAGAGAGAACAAGACCCCTCCGCTCCGCGTCGGGGTCTAAAGATTCTCTCTGTCGTGCTGCTATTCCACGGTAGCGACCTTCTCGCCGAACGTTAACCCTTACTTAACTTTCTGGATTTGACGATATATAAATACGCGGAGGGACAGCTGCACACCACCTTATTCAGAAAGGCGACCTCTCGGAACACCATTCTGAGAGCGGATTCATTCCATCCCCCGCATCTCATTAGAAATATTCCACACGGCCAATTCCAGAGATTAAGGCGTATCTGTGATTTCGAAAATGATTTTCACGAGCAGGCCGAGCTGATGGAGAAAAGATTCAGTGATAGAGCCTATCACCCTGAAGCCATCCAAAACGCATACAGTGAAGCGCGCTCCCTACAACGCAACACGTTATTGACCAAAAAGAAACATCATCGCCACCAGCAGTCCCGTCCTTTTTTTGTTACGACATATAGTACACAAGCGACGCGGATCAGGCAAATTATTAAGAACAATTGGTCCATTATTGAAAGTGATGCGCAACTACGTGAGGTGTTCCCAGACAGAGGGCACCCAGCCTAGGAGATAAATTAATGCGCTCTCACCTACAGGTGAAAAAGAGAGAAACCTGGCTGCGTAAACCCATTGGCACATATAGATGTATGAACTGCCCCCACTGCCCAAATGTTACACAAGCCAAATCTTGTGTGGATACTAAAACCAGGAGAGAATACGGACAGAGAGATTTCATTAATTGCAATTCTACATTTGTCATATACCGCCTAACTTGTCCTTGCGCTGAAGGGTTCTTTTATATCGGACGCACAAAAAGGCGCATGCGAGATAGGCTAGCAGAACATACTGTAAATTTATGCTATCGGAGTGGGCAATTTTGACTATCCCATGGCGAAACATTTCAATGAATACCATGGTAAAAATGATTCTCTGCTGCGCATACAGGGCGTCGAACATATCAAACCTCTTCCGAGGGGTGGGGACAGGCTAAAAAGACTTAATCAGAGGGAGACTTTTTGGATACACCAACTGGATGCCATGCGCTATCCTGGTCTAAATGAGGATATTGATTTTACTTGTTTTTTGTGATGCTTATTTGTACTTCCTGTCATTTTTTCTGTGGCATCACTTATTACCCCAGGGTATTTTTTAATCTTTGTTTTCTCTGGTGTGCGCACATGTGTGTGCGTAATGGGTCACATGTGGTGATGTCACTATTTGAGGGAGGCCTTTCTTTTCAATGGTGAACGTAGCCTTGATGAAGACCTGGTGAGGTCGAAACATGTCGGCTTTTTAATGTAACCCCAGCCCAGTCCCTTTAAAGGCTTTTTAATGTAACTTCCCGTTTGGACACCTTATTTTGGAGTGCCTGGATGAACTCTTCTCTCTACATGAACTGATCCCCGATATCCAAGAGCAACTTAAATGAACAGACTGAAGACTGCTTGAGCTTCCAGCCACCTGTGTGCCTTTCATTGCCAAAATGATGTTCTGACTTTTATCTAAATTATTTGGTGATATCCCTCACAACAGTGCAACAGCACATAGGCCTAATGGCGAGAGTTTTTCCCTCAGCACGTAATGAAAGCTAATCGGACGTCTAATGACAGGTGGTGCTGACGGACAGCGCATGAGGGAAAGAAGTTGCAAATTTGATCATGTTCGGTTTCGTCAGTCCAACGGAACACTTCTGGCTATAGAAAATGAATCTGTATTGCAACAAATCTAGTTAGGCCTAGGTCTATATAGGCTATCCAAGATATTTAATTTAGACAGAATCCTTTCAAGCCGTGCAGCATCAACGTGGTCATATAGCCTACTGTCTGCACTTGTTCCGTTGCCTGCCTCATAGCAGAGAAGGAATGGCTTGCTGTTGTTGAGGATTTGTAACGTGGATTATCGAAACTGAAGACTTGATTTCTTCTATTGATACCTTTTTGTTTGGTATAATTACGGACAATGCAAATAACTGATTTTTGTGACGTTCGGACATTTTTGGAAGGAATATAATCGAATTAGTCCCGCCGCTTGGGTTATTGTTTTTCGCGTGCATGTGGATGAACATAGGCTATTGAATTTGATTGCAGCCTAATAGGCCTACTGAACAGTGGACTGAAATTGAAATAGGACAAACCTATGTAATAATAATAAGCATACCTATGTAATTTATAACAAGAGTGGCATTTTTCTCGGGTGCTATGACTTCTTGCTTTGCCAGAAGAAAGTCTCCTTACTCCACGGGCAAAAAGCACCATGGTCAGACCCTGGCGCGCAAGGTCATGTAGGCAGACATGAAAGACTCACTACTCCACGGGCAAATATCGGGAAAAAATAAGCACCACCAGCATGGACAGCTCCCCACGAGTCACTTATAATGGTTGGTCTTTTCCTGGGATTTGATTCATGTCGTTTGGGGGAAAATATTGAAATAGCCTTTGTAATGGTAAGAATATTTCCAAAGAGCCAAGATGGGGCTTAAGATCAATATGGGCCAGGTTTGTCTCCGTGCGTACACACACACACACACACACACACACACACACTCTCTCTCTCTCTCTCTCTCTCTCTCTCTCTCTCTCTCTCTCTCTCTCTCTCTCTCTCTCTCTCTCTCTCTCTCTCTCTCTCATCATTATGTGGTCACTGTGTAGTAGGATAGCCTCGCACCGAGGACCACAACTGCGCTGGACTCGTTGCACGCAACAAGTTGTGAAATGATTTCTTAACGGTTTTAACCGCATCATTCGCGACTCTCGAGCAGTTTGAGAACTGAGAAGAATGAGAGAGAGAGAGGGCAGTGACTAGGCCTACCATGTCACTGAGACTATGTGTGTATTGAATCCAAGTGCAGAAAAAACATATCCATATAGATTATTACATAATGCACCATGTTATTACATTTCCATCGCAGAAAAAAAGTTGCAGCCGTATTTCGTAATAAATTCCGCATTTTGTAATAATTTATTACAAGATGAGAAAAAAGTTATTACGAATTGCGTTGAAGAAATTTATTACGAAATGCGTAAATTATTACACAATGCGGCAATTGTCACCGCATTATGTAATAATTTGTTACATTATTACATATTGCACCGTTATTACATAATGCGGCGTTACACAGGCTCAAGATTACCATGTGACCAGATGG
>NC_085866.1:28737811-28745311 GCF_034702125.1 Engraulis encrasicolus | reverse complement strand
TGGAATTCGCTCTGCTCCTGAGCACAGTATTAGGCCTACTGGGTCACTTGCCTTGGTGTTTTTAATGGTTCTCAATTGACTTAATAAACTTCATAAACAGTATCTATTATTTTGTAATGTTCTTGTGAAACTGAAGTGAAGTGAAAGCCCAACTGAGAACCTCCAACTCCCATTGTCATTGTGACACATCACTTCACAGCACACAAGTGTTCACTGTATGCTGCACACAATGAATTTGCATTCATGCTTCACCCGTGCAAGGGGGCAGCCCCCAGTGGTGCCCCAAAAGGATACCGCAGTCAAGAAGGAGGATGGGGGAGAGCACTGGTTAATTACTCCCCTCACCAACCTGACGGGTCGGGATCGAACCAGCAACCTTTGGGCAACAAGTCTGACACACTAGCCGCTTACCCATGACTGCCCTATGTGTGTATGTGTATGTATTGTATGTGTGTCAGGCATATATAAATATGTATTACTGGGCCAGCATATGCTACAGTACTGTATGTGTGATTTGGGTAAGATCTAGGCAAGAAAGACTTCGAGCCAGCAAGACACAGATAAAGACTGTGTGAGTGTGTGTGTGTCTGTGTGCATGCGTGCGTTTGGCGTGCGTGCTTGCCTAAGTCATCTGTAGCCTGTTATCACTGTGCGTGCGTGCGTGCGTGTGTGCATGCGTGCGTGAGTGCGTGCGTGCATGCGTGCATGCGTGTGTGAGATCTATGGTGTCTTATCAGTGCGTAGAGGGGAGTGTAAATGGATTAGAATATTAAGAGCACGCTCAGCTGAGCATGACTCCCACCAGCAGCAACAGCAGCTCCCTGATAGAGATAAACAGACAGCAGAGAGAGTGTGTTTGTGCCTGTGTGTGTGTGTGTGTGTGTGTGTGTGTGTGTGTGTGTGTGTGTGTGTGTGTGTGTGTGTGTGTGTGTGTGTGTGTGTGTGTGTGTGTGTGTGTGTGTGTGTGTGTGTGTGAGAGAGAGAGAGAGAGAGAGAGAGAGAGAGAGAGAGAGAGAGAGAGAGAGAGAGAGAGAGAGAGAGAAAGAGAGAAAGAGAGAGAGAGAGAGAGAGAGAGCATGTTTATGTGTGTGCCAGAGAGAGGGCTGATGGAGTCTGTAAATTGAGGAAGTGATAAGAAATCAATTAAAGCCTGAAGTTCACCAGTGAGCTTACCACACACAGACACACACACAGACACACACACAGACACACACACAGACACACACACACACACACACACACACACACACACACACACACACACACACACACACACACACACACACACACACACACACACACACACACAGATGGGAGCGTGTACACGCTCATGACACACAAACACAGCCCAACATTTATATCTTTGTGGGGCCCTTGTGGGGGCCTCCCATCCCCAAACGTAACAATAGCTAAAGAATGCTAAACTGTGCCCAAACCAAAACAATACTCAACCCTAACCTGTCAGTGAGGAAAGGGTTTTACACTTTTACTTTTAACAGTAACAACAAAACTACGCCAGCAAGGAGTCAAAACAGGTGGGGTCCAGGATTTGGGCCCCACATGGAGCGAGGGCTCCAGCATGTGGGTGTGCTCCAATAGCAGTGGCCTCACAAAGTAGGATTTGTGTTCTCTCTCTCTCTCTCTCTCTCTCTCTCTCTCTCTCTCTCTCTCTCTCTCTCTCTCTCTCTCTCTCTCTCTCTCTCTCTCTCTCTCTCTCTCTCTCTCTCTCTCACACACACACACACATACACACACACACACACACACACACACACACACACACACACACCTTTATCTTCATCTCTCTGCCCTCTCCGTACATTTGCCCTTAATCATCCTCCCATCCCTTTATCATTCTGACTGGATTCATTATTCTCTCCATCCCTCCTCCTCCCTCATCACTATTCCTTCCTTTCTCCTCATCCCTCCTCCTCCTCTGCCATCGCAATTCCTGCCTCTCCCCTCTTATTTTCTCTTACTCCTGCCTTGCACTAACACACACATACAGCGCAGCAACCAGGCCTATCACTAGGTTTGTGAGACAGTGATGGCTTAGCCCTAGAGGAAGAAAATTCTGATTTCTTTTCAGCGCACCTGCTAAGGTTTTGTCTATGAAATCATTACTTTAACCCTCCTGTTATCCTTGGGGTCTATTTGACCCCTTTCAATGTTTAACACCTGAAAAATACATGAAGTACATATTTCTTCTGCCTCATCTTTGATGACTTTTCCTAAATAGATGGGATAAATGTGAAAAAAGTGAAATTTCAACAAAAAAGTTTTTCCTAAGTGCTGTACACATTTTGGTTACATCCGTGTTCCTTGGGGTCAATTTGACCCCAATTGTTTCAAGTGTATAAAACATAAATGGAACATCCATATTTTGCAAATAAATGTTAAAATATGTTTAGATAATGTGAAATACATGAAAATAAGCTATTTTGCCATGTTTCTTCTGAACATTTTGCTTTTGTTTGGCCCCTGATAACTAAAAATACTAATGACATGGGGGAGGCCTAAAACTAATTCACGGCAACATTTTGGACAGTGGTGGCTACTACAGCATTGACATTTTGACAAAATCCACCAATTGAACCTTGTTGTACCTATATTACCATCATGGCACCCACCACAGCAGCCCCCTCCCCCATGCCCCCCCTACCCTGTACCCTGGGAGCTACTTTTGCACCCTCCCACTACACACGCACTAGCATAAGATGGATCAAATATAGTCAGCATTGCTGTGCATGCTGTTCTGTGCCCAGCATACATAATTATAAGTGATGGTACATTTGAAGAGAAGCTTTAGATTGTGATCCAAACATTGAAATGGACTGTTCTGATGGTGACAAGCCATTGTACTTCTTTAGATGGATGCGATCTCAAGGTTGGTTGCTATGTTGAGAGATATAATGGTGCTATTCTTCTCCTCTATTCAGTATGGTGTTCCAAATTGACATAGTTGTCTGCAGCATTGGTTATAAACTGCTACTACCTGACATAGAGAAGGCAGGAACAGCAACAGCTGTAACTTTTGTGAAGGACATACACATTGACGTCCATACCACAAGTTCTCCAGTGGGCATACATAGTGAATAGAAGTAAACATACAAGTTGCTAGCCCTGTTCCTTCAAACATTACCCCACAACCATGACCATGTAATATGTCTACAAGGAGCACATGTAAACCTTTTTTCCTTATGTGCACACTAATTCAAGCGTAGAAATAATGTAGAAAACAGTGATGTTCTATGATGTTCCCGAAACTCTTGGTTGGCAATGTATCCATGTTCTTACCTAACTATTATACTTGTGTTATAAATACACATTCAAACATTCAAGGAAAATGAATGTTGGCCTTAAAAACCTTCTGAATGTTTGGGAAAATGTCCATTTCTTTTAGCGCCAAATTGACCCATATGGTAATAGATAGATAATATCCTTGATAATCAAATTTGTTTTTTCTTTTCAAATGTTATAAGTAATAGAAATGCATATTTAGGGAGTATATGGAGACACTAAAATTTCAATAATATGTGTCCATATGTTTTTAGACCAATTAATGACATTTTATTGCTATTTTTTTCTCATTTTCGCTTATTCATGGGTTAAGTTTTTTGGTGTGTGGGCTATGTGTGGGGTTGCTAGGATATATTTAAAGGGCTTTTTATGTCACCAACAGAGCAATAATACATACAGTGAGTCCAATATGTATTTGATCCCTTGCTGATTTTGTTGGTTTGCCTACTAACAAAGACATGATCAGTCAATAAATGTTATGATAATATGTATTCTAATATGGAGAGATAGAATATCAAAAAGAAAATCCAGAAATTAGCATAAGAGAATATATATTAATTTATTTCCATTTCATCGAGCAAAATAAGTATTTGATCCCCTGCCAACTGATTACAGTTCCGGGCTCACAGACCAGATGGGCACTTCCGATCAACTTGTCATCTGAATGAAAGACACCTGTACATACTAACATGCATAAAAGACACATTTAATCAGCAGAATCAGTCCATAGTATGAGTGAATCAGTCACACTCCAACATCACCATCATGGGAAAGACCAAAGAGCAGTCAAATGATATCAGGGACAAGATTTTAGACCTGAACAAAGATTAAATGGGCAGCAAAGTCACAAGAAAGAGACTGGGTATTAATGACCCAGCTGTTGATGCATTTCTTCCAAAATGTGAGGAATACAAAATGACTATCCATCAGCCTGTCTGGGGTTCTATACAAGATTTGACCTTTTGTAGGGATTTGATAACCATGAGAACAGAAAGAAAGCACCCTAGACCTGTACGGGATGAACTAGGCAATGATATCAAAGCTACTGGGACCAAAATCACTGAGAAAACTACTGGTAGAACTTAATGCCACAGAGGTTTAAAATCCTGTAGTGCACACATGGTACCTCTACTTCAGAAAGAACCTGGGCAGTCCCATCTGAGGTTTCCCAACGAACATCAGGCTGGTTTAGGATATGATAAGGAGGTGCTGTAGTCAGATGAAACCAAAATCAAGCTGTTTGGCATTAACACAATTCAATGTGTTTTGAGAAAGAGCACTGCTGTCTATGATCCCAAGAACACCCTCCTCACCATCATGCATGAAAGTGGTATCATTATGGTTTGAGGGTGTTTGTATGGCCAAGGCACAGGACAACTTCACATCGTCAACAAATGGATGGAGGGAGACGTGTAATGTGCAATCCTGAGTGCAAACGTCCTTTCCTCCACCACTACACTGAAGGGTGGGCCATTTTTGGATCTCCCAACATGACAATAATACACAACATACAGTCAAAGCAACGAAGGAGTGGCTCAATAAGAAGCATATTAAAGTCGTGAAGTGGTCTAGACAGTCTCCAAATATTAACCCTATAGTAATTCTATGGAGAGAACTGAACCTCCCATTTGCCAAGCTACAGCTACAAACTATTAATGTTTTGGAGATAATCTGCAAAGAAAAATGGGCAAAAATATGTTCTACTATATGCACAAACATTGTCATCAACTAAAAGAAGCATCTGACCTCAGTGCTAGACAACTAGGGCTTTGCCACAAAGCACTTTATCTTCTTTAGCTAGAGGGGTCAAATACTTATTAGCCTAAATTAAATACAAATAAATTAAAATATATTATTTTAAGTTATTTTCTGGAATTTCTTTTTCATATTTTGTCTCTCCATGTTTGAATACATATTATCATAAATTTATAGACTGATCATGTCTTTATTAGTGGGCAAACGGGCAAAATCAACAAGGGATCAAATACATATTGGACTCACTGTATCTGAGACATAAACATGTGCCAAAGTGTTGTACTGATTTTGTAGACATTTAAGTGGTTTTAGTCAAATTGACCCCAAGGATCACGGATGTTTCAAAGTTTGAGGGTAACATGAGGGTTAAAGTGGTGGTTCGCTATTTTAGACATTAAGCCATTCTTTACACTTGAATGACAACCCCACTGGGATAATATCCTATGCACCTGCCCACCTACAGAGGTGTGCAAAAGCGTCTTCTTGAACAATTATTTTAAGAGCACCATACCGATTTTTAAACACTGGATACAGTGGATTTTTTTTAATTCACTTTTTAATGAACATTCCTTATATGTAAGCTAAACAAAACATTTCAAAATGTTTCAACTGATGAATATTATGTGCCGAAATTAAAATGATTAGATTACAATGCCGATAGCATAATTTATAGGAACTTTAAGGAGTTACTAACTGCGCGTCTCGAGGAGAAATGGTGGTCGGGAAGTGATTCATTCAAACAGGTTCCTTACTTGGAAAACTATAACCTGGTTCTCGCTCACTAAGTGTAACGAAGATGCACGAAGCACTAGGGGTCTCGCGAGAGCCAGGCTAGGAAAACTATGCATCCCCGGCAGATATTAGGTCATTTTTACTCCATTAGTAGCTATTTTAATCAGTTCATGTGTTTTCAAACTGTTAAGACAAATATTAAAGCTCAACTATTATTTCAAGACGCTGTCAAATGGATTTATTACACGGGTATTGGGAGTGAAAATTGGTACTTTGGGTCGTAATATTTCATCCGTGTAAGTAATTACACTTTTCTCGAGGTGTCAGTCTCGAGGTGTCAATATCATATTGCTGTGCACCCTGCTTTCATTGCTGTGCAGTAGGATATAAGTGGCATTAAACAATACATTCACACACACACACACACACACACACACACACACACACACACACACACACACACACACACACACACACACACACACACACACACACACACACACACACACACACACACACACACACACACACACACACACACACACACACACACCACACACACAAACACACACACCACTTTCCCACTTCCCTTCCTGTTTCTTACTTAGATTCAGAATTCTTCTGTTGTTGTTTTTTGTCTTTTATTATCAATCTTTCTTTGTCTCTTTTTCTTCTCTCATTTCTCTCTGTCTGTCTATCCGTCTTCCCTATTCCACTTTCTAATTCTGCCCCAGTTCCCCCTCTCTTATCTTATCTGTTGTTCTCATATGCTCTCTTTCCATCTGTCTTCTCCTATCCTACGCTCCCCACCTCTTACCATCTCTCTCTCTCTCTCTCTCTCTCTCTCTCTCTCTCTCTCTCTCTCTCTCTCTCTCTCTCTCTCTCTCTCTCTCTCTCTCTCTCTCTCTCTCGACTCTCTATCTAGCTTCTCAGATTGTCTGTGCTCAACAATTTGACAAATAGTTTCCCAAGACTTCTTAAAATTGCTGGATAATAAGAACTTTCCTTCACACAACACACACGCACGCACGCACGCACGCACGTACGTACGCACGCACGCACGCACGCACGCACGCACGCACGCACGCACGCACGCACGCACGCACGCACACACACACACACACACACATAGCGAAGTGAATGATGCAGAGCTGTGTGTTGGATCGAGGTTAACTGCTGGAATGAAGTAACAGCGTCTGAGTCGTGCTGACAGCAGCTGGTCTAGCAGGCTATAGAGAGAGAGGGGGGGGAGGGAGAGAGAGAGAAAGAGAGAGAGAGAGAGAGGGAGAGAGAGAGGAAAGGGTATTCATTTCTTTTAACTATAAAGACTAGATAGGGGGAAAGTACTCCCTCTTAGAGGTAGGAAGTAAAAACCCCTTTAGGTCTCTCTCTCTCTCTCTCTCTCTCTCTCTCTCTCTCTCTCTCTCTCTCTGTGTGTGTGTGTGTGTGTGTGTGTGAGTGAGAGAGAGAGAGAGAGAGAGAGAGAGAGAGAGCGAGAGAGAGCGAGAGCGAGAGCGAGAGAGAGAGATGGGGACATTGAACTGGAGTAGACAAAGTTTCTCCCTCCGAATAAAGTGGCTGGCTGTTTTATAGTTCACTTTTCACTTTTATGGACTTCATAAGAGCCTCAGCAGTGTCAAGGTGCTTTACCGTGGAGAAGACATTCACACACACACACACACACAGACACACACACACACAGACACACACACA
>NC_085866.1:28725311-28727811 GCF_034702125.1 Engraulis encrasicolus | reverse complement strand
ACTCAGACTCCAAGTTCAATCTCACACACATCCAAATTCTTTTTGTCAGGTGCAGGCTCAAAAACGTTAAGTTCATATGAGGTAATGAAATAATCGCACATCGGTGAGCTTCCCTGTATTCAATTTTTATTCCTCTGACATTCCTCAGAGTCTGTGGTGATACGAAACGTCCCAAGAATAAAAATGGAGTAAATGTGAGCTGAACGATGTGAGGTTGCACTCAGAGCCATGGAAGTAAGAGTTAGACTGATCCTATTGACCTCTGAGTTCGATTTTCACACAAAGATGGCGGCACATGGAGCCTTTGACACACAGATACTTATTGACATAGTTCCAAAATAGTTCCAAGAAGTGAGCTTTGAACACAGAAAGTGCAGAAAGAGGTAAACGGAATTCCTTTTAATTCATTTTCGTGTCATCTTTGCTTGTTATGTAGTAGTTCTGTGTTTGTGTCTAGCGAAAAGAAAGCCGCTGCCTAGAATAATTTGGATCTACAGTATGTGAATCATGTCACCAACCGACTTCCTGTACCCTGGTTGTAACAGTTCTGAATTCCATGGGTCTTGTTGAACCTAGAGTAGATAGCCCTGTCACAGATCCACCTCCAGTCGGACAGAGGCACCTGCGAATTCCTGTTAGAAGCCTACCTCCAGGTGGACAGGTGCACACACCTATACTAAGCTGTGGAAAACTGATCGGAGGACTATATATTCTTACATAACCGTCACCTTGAAAGGTGTACAGTGTAATATTTTAAGTAGTTTATTGCCAGAATTCACGTCATGTATTTCAACATATTTGCAGTGCTTACGTGTCTTATGTATATCATGCCCTGTGAATTTGGTAATGATATGTCCTATTGTTGAGGACGTACTGCTTGCTTGCTCAGTCTCGATGGGGTTAACGTCCCAGTTTCGTCCCAGTAACATCCCATGTCATCTGGTACCTGTGAGCCACACAATATCAGATACTCCCCTGGAAAGCCCCAGCTTTAATTATCTGCTGCCTGTTAATGAAGTTCGAGCTGGATATGAACCACATGTGCATTCCTCACTATCAGCCAGGCACAACTACACTTTCCTGCTACCTGAAAGTTTCCAGTTGTTGTAACAGTTATGTAAATACACTAGAGACTGTTAAACATTGCAGCCAGTTAAACGTTAAAAAGTAAGTTAAAAGTAAGCCTCAAATTGAGTTAATTCTCGAGTTGAGTTAACTTAAAAACTTAAAGTGATACTGTCCCATTTTTGGAAATAAGCTTATGTTACACCTCAAATAATAGGGTTCAACCGTTCTCCTGTACTTTCAACCATTCTCTGAGTACCGCAGAGCGAATTTTCCCTCCAAGCTAGCAGTTACCATTGATTCCTATGAGACCAGTTACCCGCCAGCTGGTCTCATAGGACTCAATGTTAACTGCTAGCATTGAGGTAAAATTTGCACGGCCATACCCAGAGAACGGTTGAAAGTATAGGAGAACGGGGAGGTGTAAAATAAGCTTATTTCCAAAAATGGGACAGTATCACTTTAAGGCAGCAGGGGAACTTACTTTTCTTACATTTAACTGGCTTGCAATGTTTTACAGTGTTCCTGCTATGATTAGTCCCAGTTTGACAAGTGTATCTACAGTATAGTTACTGCCTACCTGTACAGATGAGCCGACTAATCCCTTAATCTCACCTGACAGGACTCAAACAGAGCAAATGCACACACACACACATAACACACACACACACACCCTTGCGCACGCACACACACACACACACACACACACACACACACACACACACACACACACACACACACACACACACACACACACAGACACACACACACACACACACACACACACACACACACACACACACACACACACACACACACAGACACACACACACACACACACACACACACACACACACACACACACACACATGCGCACCGAGGCCCCAAGCAGAGCAGGTACTTCACAGGTGGCTGCACCTGTCTCCTGCTCCTTTCCCCCATGTCATTCTACCTGTGTGTGTGTGTGTGTGTGCGTGTGTGTGCGTGTGAGTCTAGTGTGTGTGTAGTGTGTGTGTGTGTGTGTGGTGCCCTACTTGTGCCAGTGCAGTGGAGCGTGAGAGGAGCTTCCAGCAAGGGCTTGCTTGCCCATATTGAATTTTATAGGGTCCCGCACACACACACACACACACACACACACACACACACACACACGGACACACTGACACACATACACTCAGACACACACCCAGATGGCCAACTAACCTGGGCCGTATTGAGTTTTAACGGATCACTTTCCTGGCACGGTGCCCGGCCCGTCCTCCCTGTCTGGCAGCGGACCGACTAGCAACACTGCCACACAACTACCCGCAGTAAATGCTACATCTACTAACAACACTACACTGCCACACAACTACCTTCAATGCTGCCACACAACTACCCTCAGTGCCATACAACTACCTTCAGTGATGCCACTTCTACTAACAACTCTACACTT
>NC_085866.1:28720311-28722811 GCF_034702125.1 Engraulis encrasicolus | reverse complement strand
TGCTGTTCCTTTTCATTACCTTATGAACTTCACCTATGTGCGTGACTTTGAAACCCCATGGAGATCAAAGTGACCTCTGGCAAGGCCACCTGAGCATTTAAACAACCTCACCTGCTCCAGACATGCATTTCATTAGCCTACTAAGACACATGCGCGAACACAAACCACACACACACACACACACACACACACACACACACACACACACACACACACACACACACACACACACACACACACACACTCCAATTTCATTAGCCTATTCAGAGTTATTCTGAAAAATCCTCTCATGTTCTTACCCACATGCACACTCACACGCTCACTCCCTCACAGACACACTCGCTCTCTCTCACACATACACAGTCTCACACACACATACTCACCTGAGGGTTGCGTTTTCTTCTGCCCCAGTTGTTGTGATTTGGGGCAAACTCACAGCTGTTCACTGCTGTAACACTTCTGTCTTGGGGCTGGTATCATGTCTCATCGACACACACACACACACACACACACACACACACACACACACACACACACACACACACACACACACACACACACACACACACACACACACACACACACACACACACACACACACACACACACACACTGACCCAAAGACACTCACTTACATACACATACAGAAACATAGACACACACAGGCACACAGACACGCAGACACATACACATACACACACACACACACACACACACACACACACACACACACACACACAAACACACACACACACACACACACACACACACACACACACACACACACACACACACACACACACACACACACACACACACACACACACACACACACACACAGCATATTTCGCTCGGAGTGTGCGTGTATCAGCCCTGCCATATGCTCCAGCAGCCAGTAAACAACACGCAATACGAAAGAAAAACAAAATGATCCCTTCATTAATTATCAATTCTCTGAAGCTCTCATTTCCTGCCTGCATTATCTACTGATACACATTTTTGGGAAAGAAGACAATGCACACACATCAGTGGCACAGGGGTTGGACAAAACAAAATAACTGAGGTAAATGATTAATGTGCGCAACACTGTTAATGCTCCCATGACACAATGTTTCGGACCTTAGTCAAGTGTAACACAGTACAGGTCTAGAGGGTGTGGTATAAATACTTGGAAATGTGCCATTAAACAACTGGGAGCACTGCAAGTGTTACGGACATTTATCATTTACAGTGCCCTCCATAATTATTGGCACCCCTGGTTGAGATGTGTTTTTTAGCTTCCAATTATTTTAATTTTTTTCTAAATAATATGGGACCTTAATGGAAAAAAAGAGAAAAATCCAACCTTCAATACAAGTGCATTTATTCAGTGGGGAAAAAATCCCACATAAAGAAATAATTATTTGACATCAAATAATGTGTGTCACAATTATTAGCACCCCTGGTGTTAATATTTTGTACAACCCCCTTTTGCCAACAAAACAGCACCTAATCTTCTCCTATAATGTTTCACAAGATGGGAAAAGACAGAAAGAGGGATCTTCAGCCATTCCTCTTTGCAGAATCTCTCTAAATCATCCAGAGACCTGGGTCCTCTCCTCTGTACTCTCCTCTTCAGCTCACCCCACAGGTTCTCAATGGGGTTGAGGTCAGGGGACTGAGATGGCCATGGGAGGAGCTTGATTTTGTGTCTGGTGAACCATTTCTGTGTAGATTTGGCCATATGTTTAGGGTCATTGTCTTGCTGAAAGACCCAGTGACGACCCAGCTTCAGCTTTCGGGCAGAGGGCAACAGATTTTGATTTAAAATGTCCTGGTATTTCAAAGCATTCATGATGCCATGCACCCTAACAAGGTTCCCAGGGCCTTTGGAAGCGAAACAGCCCCACAGCATCACTGACCCACCCCCATACTTCACAGTGGGTATGAGGTGCTTTTCAGCATGCGCATCTTTCGTGGTACGCCAGACCCACTTAGAGTGTTTGTTGCCAAAAAGCTCAATCTTGGTCTCATCTGACCAAAGCACACGGTCCCAGTTGAAGCCCCACTACCGCTTGGCGAACTCCAGACGCTTGCGTTTATGATTGTGAGTGAGGAAAGGTTTTCTCCGTGCATGCCTCCCAAACAGCTTGTTGGCGTGTAGACAGCGCCTGATGGTTGATTTGGAGACTTTGTGACCCCAGGATGCTACCATTTGTTGTAATTCTGTAACAGTGAGCTTTGGAGATCTTTTGATTTCTCTTACCATCCTCCTCACTGTGCGTGGTGGCAAAATAAACTTGGGTCCTCGTCCAGGCTTGTTTACCCCAGATCCAGTTGTTTTGAACTTCTTAATTATTCCTCTCACAGTGGATATGGGCAGCTGCAGTTGAGTGGCAATCTTCTTGTAGCCTCTGCCTGACCTGTGAAGGTCGACGCACATCTGCCTCACTTGTATGCTGTGTTCCTTTGTCTTTCCCATGTTTAAGAGTGGATAAGAGAAATGGCCTCGGTGTCACGT
>NC_085866.1:28712811-28715311 GCF_034702125.1 Engraulis encrasicolus | reverse complement strand
GATAATTATGGTCTTAAGGGCCGTACACACACATCGCTGCTATTTACTAGCTTCTTGCTTGCTCGTCTGCCATTCTGAAAAACAGAGAACATTTTGAATTTTGGAGCACATTTGAGATGGCAACCAGCTGGAGAATCTTTTTCAATATGCCTTCTGGTCTGTAATCCACTGTGAAAACCCTGACAGGACAATAGGCCTATTTTTCCCTGCCATAGACTCTGTATGTGCATTTCAATCATTATTTTCAGCACTTTCCTTTGAATATTGCAAGGTGGCTAACTTTATTTTCATTTGTTTTAGTTTAGTCAACCTTTGTAAACATGTATGTAAGGAAATAGGACAGAATAGTGCTGAAAGATGTCAATAGTTCATGAATATCACCTTATAGTACAATGTAATAATGCATGAAAACAAGTCATTTTGGAAAATGGCGGCCATATTGAATTCTGAGCAAAAATTGACGTGGCCCCATGTTTTAATTTCTTCCAATAGGGCTTCTGGTCAGTAATCCACAGAGAAAAGTGCGGTAGGACGAAAGGCCTAATTTTCCCAGCTGATGACCTGTCTAATGTGCCCAGACGTAGCCCTAAGTATCATGTTTTAAGCCATTTAACACGGTGTAAATACATCGCTGTAGTGAGAGCAGGTAGGTTCTAAGTTAATTAGCATACGTTCAACCCAAACAACTGCCATTCAGGATGAAAAAACAAAGTATTTCTTTGTCACAAGTTTTGCTAAACAGCCAGCCTGCTGTAAGGTTTGCTTTCCCAACGAGCCAGCCTACAGTAAACTTTGCTTTGTATACCCAGCTTTCAGTATGCTTTGCTTTGCTGACCAGTTAGCGTACAGTAGGCTTTGTTTTGCTAACCATCCAGCCTTACCTTCCGCTAACCAGCAAGCCTACCCTTGGCTTTCTTAACCAGTCAGCCTAAGCTTTGCTTTGTTAAACAGCCAGCCTAAGTTTCACTTTATTAACACATTGAATACCGGCGGTGCTCACTGAATTATGTCGTAGAATACCAGTGTTCTAAGCCCTTTTTTGACATTTTTTGTAGACTTACAGCGTATTATGTGATAGGGCCACTGAAATATGTTATGACTCGTTTGAAAGTGGAGACGCTGCCCTCTTAGTAGGTGAAAACTGTGTGTCTCTACGAGCTTTTATTGCCGAGTAAACCCACGCTAAACCGAAGCGGGTATCCATGGAATTCAGCTACAATCAGAGATATTGAGGTTTTTGTGAAGGGTGCGCTTCCTCAGAATGTGACGAGTTTGAAAGGGGACGAGTTGGTTTTAATCACAATTTGGTGCAAGGTTAGCTCTGACACGCATCTTCCTGCTCGTCAAGACACACCTCCTGCTCTATACCACTACGACACCGGCAATCAATGCCCTTCGAAATCCACGTTTTTCACACAGACTGAACACAAACTCTTTGCACACATGCAGAAGGTCGGACATTTGCTAAAATAGTTCCCGATGACTCCCGAAATAATAGCCCAATATTGACAACAAATCCCAATGATATGATGCTTAGATAGCCCATCCGATCCATATGTAGCCATCTATGCTAGCTTCTGGCTTTTCACATACAGGAAAACAGTTCAACATGGGGGTGAATAATCAAATAAACTTATCTGGTTGGCGATCAAACTTCCAAATCGGAGCGCATTACTCCAATTACAATTCGGGTGCCATTTTGATCCAATGATCTGGTAAAGGTCTAGGTAGCAAGCCCAGAAAGTTCAAGATACTCCTGGCACGGTATACAATGGTCTCTGTGTTTACCTATTGTGTGAAGTCAGACACAATACACGCTACCGATCGTACTAGGGAAACAACAACATAGCACGATTCACGAATACGGCAGCACACCTCCTGCTCTGTCACACTACGACACCGGCAATCGATGCCCTTTGAAATCCCCGTTTTTCACGTGGACTGAACACAAACTCTTTGCACACATGCAGAGGGTGAAACATTTGGTAAAATAGCTCCCGATGACTCCCGAAATAATAGCCCAACATTGACAACAAATCCAAATGATATGATGCTTATATGTAGCCTAGCCCATCCGATCCATATGATATGTAGCCATGCTAGCTTCTGGCTTCTCACATACAGGAAGACACAGAAACTTATCTTTTTGGGGATCAAACGTCCAAATCGGAGCGCATTACTCCAATCACATCTCGGGTGCCATTTGGATCCAAGGATCTGGTAAAGGTCTAGCAAGTCCAGAAAGTTCAAGATACTCCAGGCACGATATACAATGGTGTTTGCCTATTGCGTGAAGTCAGAGACAACACATGCTACAGTGACCGTACTAGGGAAATCAATGCAGGCAGCGCGATAGGCGACATGGGTTGGCATCCAGACATCTTGGTAAGTTAAATTAAAATATCCAAATCATAACACTCAAACATCATAACAATCAAACAACTTTTGACTGCAAATGTTGTCATTTATGTCCATCACAGAGCTACCAAAATCACATATA
>NC_085866.1:28695311-28697811 GCF_034702125.1 Engraulis encrasicolus | reverse complement strand
AGATAGCTAACTCCTCACTTGCATTAGAACTCCTGATCAAATTCAAGCTCTATCACCATGGACACCAGGAGGAGTGCAGCAGACACCAAACAACCCATACGTCATTCAAGGTGCGGGCGTGCGTGCGTGCGTGGGTGCGTGCGTGCGTGCGTGTGTGTGTATGTGTGTGTGTGTGTGTGTGTAGTGTGTGTACGTGTGTGTGTGTGTGTGTGTGTGTGTGTGTGTGTGTGTGTGTGTGTGTGTGTGTGTGTGTGTGTGTGTGCGCGCGCGTCTGTGTTACAGACACAGGCAGACAGATAGAGACAAGGACACAGAGAAAGAGAGAGAGAGAGAGAGAGAGAGAGAGAGTGAGAGAGAGAGAGAGAGAGAGAGAGAGAGAGAGAGAGAGAGAGAGAGAGAGAGAGAGAGCATACACTGTATGTGCATAGCCTACTACTTGTATCTCTGAAAGAGTGTTTGAATCATGACTCAGAAAAAGTCCCAAGCAGTGTGACATATGTTAGTGCTAAGCTAGACTGTGTGTGTGTGTGTGTGTGTGTGTGTGTGTGTGTGTGTGTGTGTGTGTGTGTGTGTGTGTGTGTGTGTGTGTGTGTGTGTGTGTGTGTGTGTGTGTGTGTGTGTGTGTGTGTGTGTGTGTGTGTGTGTGTGTGTGTCTGATTGCAAGTGCACACCCTTAGGCAGAAATATAGGTCAGACCACAGAGACAGCTCGCACACGCACACACGCACGCACGCACACACACACACACACACACACACACACACACACACACACACACACACACACACACACACACACACACACACACACACACACACACACACACACACACACACACACACACACACACACACACACACACACACACACACACACACACACACATATTTCACAACAGTGACGTGACCCAGACACCAGCCAAAGTGGCTTTTTGACAGTGTGAGAGTTTATGGTTGCTATGGTATAATAGCTGCCTGCTGCAAACAGCCCAGACCAGGTATAGGTAGACTGATGCTGGCTGCAGAAAGATATTGTGTCATCCGTAGGACCGGATTAATGCACAGGTTAGATATGGCTGGAGCCTAGGGGCCCCCACCTGCCAGGGGGGGTCCTGATTGGCCAAAGGAGGCGGGGGTAGGGGGATCAATAATTGCGTAACTGTATCAAAGATGCTGTATTGAAAAATTCACCTGCTATACCACATACCGGAATGGAGTAGAGTAGAGTAGAGTATCACTTAGTGATCCCGAGGGAAATTAAGGTGTCAAGTACTGTAGATACAGTACATACAGAAGAAGACAGTATAGTGTTTAATCTTTGTTAGTAGTCCTCTCCACAGCTGGCAGACATGTCACTTAGCTTGAATTATGACGTCTATGTAATAATGTTTTGTGAAATATGTAAAATTTGCCTCCCAAGGGCACCTAAAGCAACCCTTAGCCTAGGTGCCCCCACAGCAAATCCGGCCCTGGTCAGCGGTCTTGTACATTGCACAGTACACTTTAAAATGTAAATATTGTGTGTGAAGTCATAATCAATAGCTGTAACACAGCTACCACTGTTAATTCACCAGAGTTGAACCAACTAGAAGATCTTGAGTAATTTAACATGTGTATTGCTGATTGGATGAAATATAGCACCATCCCTGCAGTTATATGGGGCGAAGCCATAACACAAGCCAAGGCCAATGTGTGTGTGTGTGTGTGTGTGTGCGTCCGTGCATGCATGTCCATGCGTGCGTGCATGAGTGTTTGTGAGTGTGTGTGTGTGTGTTTGTGAGTGTGTGTGTGTGTGTGTGTGTGTGTGTGTGTGTGTGTGTGTGTGTGTGTGTGTGTGTGTGTGTGTGTGTGTGTGTGTGTGTGTGTGTGTGTGTGTGTGTGTATGCGGGTGTGTGTGCGTGTGCGTGCGTGTGAACGTTCGTGCATGCATGCGTGCGTGTGTTTGTGTATGTGTGTTTGTGTGCGTGTGTGTGTGTGTGTGTGTGTGTGCCTTTTTTTACTCTATTGTACTGTATTATAGTGTACTATACTGGATTGGTTGGATTAGTGTGTGTGTGTGTGTGTTGTTTAAAAAAAATGAAGAAAAAAGAAATGCCCAGAATTATAGCATTATGCAGACACACATCCTGAAACTGGAATATGGATATATCCATGAGCATGAACACATCATGCATACAGTAGATATGTGCACAAACACATGTATTGACAATCACAGAGGCACACAACCAACACAGACGACTAAACAGAAAAATACTGTCAACCCCCGGTTGAATAATAAGCAGGCATGAATAGAGCAGTGTTTCCCAACCACTGTGAGAGATCGTCAGGTGTGCCGTGGAAAATTATTGTTTTAAAAAAAACAACAAAAAAAAACGATTTCATTATTATCAGCAAATAATGCGTATATGTCATTATGTAGTGTCTGCTGTTGACTGGCGTCCTAATCATGTCATAATTCCTTATCACTAGGTGGCAGCAGGTAGCGAATTACATTGTAGTAG
>NC_085866.1:28672811-28682811 GCF_034702125.1 Engraulis encrasicolus | reverse complement strand
CTCTTTCATTCTACTCTTCTCTCTGTGTCCATCTTTCAGTCGTCTTCTGTCTTTGTCCATCATTCATTCTACCATTCTCTCTATGTCCATCGTTCCTCTTCTCTGTCTTCACAATCTCTCCACCTCTATTCTGTTGATCATTCCCCTCTACAGCCTCAAAAGATAAAATCACATATTCACATATGCATTCACATAATCACACGTTCTCACATATTCATACTATGTCTGCTTTGCCTATCTGTTTGTCTATGTGTCTTTCTCTTTCTCTCTACGGTATTTCTAACTTTCTCTCTCTCTCTCTCTCTCTCTCTCTCTCTCTCTCTCTCTCTCTCTCTCTCTCTCTCTCTCTCTCTCTCTCTCTCTCTCTCTCTCTCTCTCTCTCTCTCTCTCTCTCTCTCTCACCTCCTCTTCCATCACATCATTCCTCCTTCTATCTCTTTCTCAGCGCTTCTCTATTCCTTTTTCATCCTATCAGTCCTTCTTATATATCTCCAGCTCTTCTCCATCTCTCTTCTTTTCTACCATTCCTCCTTCGATCTTCCCATCTCCCCTCCATTCCTCTTCCATCCTATCGTTCCTCATTCTATATCTCCCTCATCTCCTGTCCACTCCTCTTTTTATTCGACCCTCCTTCTATTCCTTCATCAGTTTCATCCCTTTGTCCCTCCCTCTATCTCTCTCCTCTCTTGTCATCCACCATCCCATCATTTCTCCTTCTATTCCTCTCTCGGTCCTCAGTCTTTCCTGTCACTGTGCTACTGTCCATGGTGCTGAAATTATACTTACACTAAACTTTTACACAATTATACTTACACTACCCTTTTCACATATTTGCAGCATTTCCAAGCATTATTCATGAATGTGCATATCATTTTCTTCTCAGTTTTTTCAGTTCTAAGATTTATTGGATCAGAAATATTAGCATAGCTTAGCAGAATCACTGGAAGTGAATGGAGGCATTAGCATCAAGCCACAAATGATCACAGGACAGGATTGAATAGCTGTTTTGCACTCTGGTAAATTTTACATTAATTTCAAAGTACTTTATAAGTACATTATGATGTTTTGTTTGCCCCCATAGACTTGCATTGATATGCTTAATTTGGCTATACTGTTAAACTAGGCAATGGAAACACATAGACAAAAATTACATGCAAATTCATGAATAATGCTAGGAAATACTGCAAATATGTGAAAATCAAAAAATTGTGGACTGTTCCTTTAACTGAATTTATCTCACACATACAGTATACCCCACCACATAATCTGACATGCCACTACACAATCTCACAATGAATTAAGTAAACTCACACTATAAAATGTCATAGTGAACTAACTTAACTCACATATGCCCACTACACAATCTCAAACAACTAACTCAAATGTCATACTCAATAAACAATCTCTCACTGAATTTACTGAACTCGCATGTATGGTACTCCCACTGCAAACACTGAATTAACTAAACTCACATAAGGACACTATACAATCCCACTGACCTGACTTTATCTCATATACTGTATAACATATACTCACTACAATCACACACTGAACTAACTAAAGTCACAAGTCTACTTCCAGCAAACACTGAAGCAACTAAGCTCACATATGTTCACTAAACAATCTCCCAATGACTTAACTTATCTCACATATAATATATGGTCACTACAATCACACATTGAACTAATTAAAGTCGCATGTCTGCTCCCGGCAAACACTGAACTACGTTAACTCACATGTGCCCACTACACAATCTCTCACTGGACTGGCTAAACTTAGATGTCGGCTCCCAGCAAACACTGTCACACCGGAGCGGCTCTTCGCTTAACGCCACATTAACTCAATTTGCATAGAGTGCAAAACAGTGTGTACCATTGTGCATTGCTACTGTAGCTGACACATTTGTCGGGGGAAGTGATGGGTGTTTTTACTATGCATGTTTGTGCATCTGTGTGTGTGTGTGTGTGTGTGTGTGTGTGTGTGTGTGTGTGTGTGTGTGTGTGTGTGTGTGTGTGTGTGTGTGTGTGTGTGTGTGTGTGTGTGTGTGTGTGTGTGTGTGTGTGTGTGTGTGTGTGTGTGTGTATCATGTCTGTGTGTGTATGTGTGCGTGTTCCTTTCTAGCTGAGGCATGTAGATGTCTGCATCACCCCAGGGCACACCTTCCATTTCTATTCATGTAAATACACACATAAAAAACACCATGCTTTCCGAAAAGGAATTATTCAAAACGGTTTATTTAAAACATTTCCAAGCCTGATGTTATTCCACATTTCTGCTTTTGCCGTCTCTGAATAAATACAGGCCCGCAGCTAAAGTGCTGCGCTAGGTCAACACTTATTAGCAGGCTTTTCGCAATCAGCACAGCTTCTCGTCCCGTTTTACTAAATTGAGCCTATGGCTGAGTTGCTCTCTTCACTACCTCCCTCCCTTCCTCCCCCTTTCTTTTCAAAGAGATTCTGTCCATCCATCCCTCTTTCTCTTCAAAGAGCTTCTGTTTGTTCCTCCGTCTCTGTGTAGCTCTTCAATATCTGTCCATCCCTGTGTAGTGCTATATACAAACACGCACACGCACACACACACACACACACACACACACACACACACACACACACACACACACACACACACACACACACACACATACGCACACACACACATCCTTCCCTCGCTCCCTATTTCCCTTCGGTCCGTTCCTCCCTTCATCCCTGTGTACTGTTTCCATATCTGTCATGTCCTTTGTTGTGTGTCGTCCCCACTGCTGTCGTGATGTCTATTTACAGATCTGCAATGGGGCTGTTTGGAATGTGGGACTGTGAGCATGCAGAACTCTTATTATGATGGCCAGCCGTTCCCAGACTGTTTTCAGCCAGAACTTCATAATACATATAAATAGTTATATTACATACATACAATAAAAAGATATGCAATTTTGATAGATTTGTATTAAATAAAAATTTTCTGAAAAGGCACTTAGGGGGTTTTGCATCTGAACTATTCATATATGGGAATCATAGAAAGTGTTACCTTTTTTTTAAATCTTAATGTAAATCACAGGAAAGGTAATGAAATGTAATGCCCATTGAAGAGATTATTGGGTAACGCTTTATTTTACGGTACAGTATTTACTATGTACTTTCTGGGTAACAACTGGGTAACAGAGGGAAATTACATGGTACCTAGAATGTAAAAAGGGGGTAATTACGATGTAAATACTGTGTAATTACAGGGGGGAAAAACTCAAAAGTTACCATGAAAGTACACTGTGTATTTTCTGGGTAACAAATGGGTAACAGAGAGAAATTACCCAATTGTTATCCAGAAAATACACAGTGTAGTTTCTTGGTAAGTTTTGTGTTTTCCCCTGTAATTACATAGTATTTACATCGTAATTACCCCCTTTTTTTCCATTCTAGGTACCATGTAACTTCTCTCTACGGTACAGTATTAACTATGTAGGCTACTTTCTGGGTGACAACTGGGTAACAGAGAGAAGTTACATGGTACCTAGAATGTAAAAAATGGGGTAATTACGATGTAAATACTATGTAATTACAGGGGAAAACCTCAACATTTACCATGAAACTTACACTGTGTATTTTCTGGGTAACAATTGGGTCACAGAGAGGAATTAGATGGTATCTAAAAATTAAAAGGGGGGTTACTACTACGTACATGCTATGTAATTGAGAAGAAAATATCTCGTGAATTACTTCGAAAGTATGGTGTAATTTCTGGGTAGGCCTAATTATTGTTTGATGGCAATTTAAAAAAGGATGAAAGTAGGCCTACTACCTAGCAATACCACATTTAATTAAGCTACTAGGTTAATGTGATGCTCTGGATGGTAATTACACAACTCCAAAGTCAGAACTTACAAGGAACAGTATTTCATTGTAGTTACTGTGTTTATCACCATACATACCCATTTATTGCATGGGTAAATGTGGTAGGCCTACTTACCTGACAGAACAATTGCTGGTGTCACACATTGCCATTGGGCTTTTTGTAGCCATTGAGTCAAAAGTGTTTGGTAAGTACATGGTAGGTTTCTGCACTGTTACCAAGTAACATATATTTATTTACCAGGTAAAGAAGGAGAAACTGTACCGTAAAGTAAAGCGAATGTTCTTACCAAAGTATTACCAATTTCTTACCAAGTAATTAAACTTGTTTCATAAATCATGTAAGTACATGGTAAGTTTCTGCACTGTTACCGAGTTACAGATATTCAGTATAGGTAAAGAAGGAGAAACTGTACTGTAAAGTAAAGCGAACGCTCTTACCAAAGTATTACCAATTTCTTACCAAGAAAATAAACTTGTTATATATCATGTAAGTACATGGTAAGTATCTGCACTGTTACCAAGTAACAGATATTCAGTTACCAGGTAAAGAAGGGGAAACTGTACTGTAAAGTAAAGCGAACGCTCTTACCAAAGTATTACCAATTTCTTACCAAGCAATTACACTTATTTCATGTATCATGTAAGTACATGGTAAGTTTCTGCACTGTTACCGAGTTACAGATATTCAGCTACCAGGTAAAGAAGGGGAAACTGTACTGTAAAATAAAGTGAACGCTCTTACCAAAGTATTACCAATTTCTTACCACACTGTTACCAAATTACAGATATTCAGTTACCAAGTAAAGAAGGGAAAACTGTTCTCATAGGACTCTGTGTTAATTGCTAGCATGGAGATAAAATTTGCACTGCTGTAGTCAGAGAACGACAGGAAGTACAGGAGAAAGGTAAAACCCAATAACTTAACTCAAGGGGAAGTGTAATACGAGCTCATTTCCAAACATGGGACAGTATCACTTTAACATCCGAGTTGGCAGCAGATATAAAGACTCATCAGACCAGGCCTACATTTTTTACAATACAAGACTAGAGAAAGTATTGCCTGGACTGATGAGTGTATTTCTGCTGCCAACTCGGATGGCTGCCTTGTTCCACATACACACACAGATGCACTGTATTTTATTATTATTAGGCCTATTATTTCATTCCAGAATTCCTGCTGCCCGTTCTTCATTTCCATTTTCATGAATAGCACTTTTCAATTTCTAGGTATTATGACAGCAAACATTGCATTTTTCATCAATGAAAAAATGAAAAGGGGGATTTTCTCCATGATCCTCATTTTTTAATTTCCAGAAACAGGCATTTTTAGCTGCTTAACTTACTATGTTCATGTAACCCAGTTGACAAATGCATATTAAAAAGGTATTATATGATTAAATAGCATAAATAGTAAAATGGGATAATAAATAGTGATAATACTGATAAGGCAATTCATGAATGATGGGTTGTTATTGTTAAAAACACGATTAACATATATTTGATATAGCCTAACTTTTACTGTGACAGTTACGTTATGGTACTTTTATTTTGACATGCGTTTCCACGCATTCAGCTTTCCGTGGAGCCGTTCTAGTCAGTTGAGCTGAGAAGAGCTCAAAAGCTGAATTGGAGACTCCGTTTCTTCTGCTCCACCCTGGAGCTAGATATTGATAGAAGAGTAATTCTAAGTTCATGATAACTACTTCTAAGTTTCCTTTTGGACCACCGAACGACCTGCTCTGTAAATCTTTTGTGTTTTGAAGAGAAAGAAGCTGCGCTTCGTCGTGTATTGTTTCTGTTGAATCGTCTCGGTAAGGCAACCACCTGTAACTTATTTTCCCTACTGATGTAACTTGAGTGTTATTGCTTATCACTGTGAAATACTTCGGTGAAACTTCAGGATTGTACTTTGTTTTGTTAATACTTGTTGTGTTTAGTGTGAAAAGGGTGTATTTTGGTTGAATTGAGTAAGTTTAAAGCTTGGAATGAGCTGCCTGTAATTCACATGCTTGTGATCACGCACCCATCACGTGCGAGGGGAGAGGTCTGAACGGTCCTCCTTATCATTACTGTGCTCGGCAATATCTGTGTGTAATTCCCGCGGTTTCAGTACCGAGTGATGTTTTTCAAAGTATTCATCCTGTTATTTGATAATGGTTATGTAACTGAATGGTATGCAATGCTTTTCAGTAGGCCTATAAATGAAGTGTAAGCTTATGCGGTTTCCATATATTTTCCTTTGAGAAGATTGATATTAATGTTGTACAACCAGAGGTGGAAAGAGTAGGCTACAGAAAATTTGTAGGCCTACTCAAGTAAAAGTATCTTTACTTTGCCTAAATCCTACTCGAGTAAAAGTAGGCCTACCTATCTAAAAATCTACTCAAGTAAAAGTAAAAAGTACTTCACTTAAAAATGCAATTTGAGTAAAAATACTTTTAATTAGCTTTCCTCTCGACAATTTAATGTTTCTTTTTCTTGAATATCGTCCTCCATAACCTCTATCTCTTGTTTGGCACCAGCCATCATCCAATACATTGATCCAAGATAGTACAATCGTGGAAATGCTGTGTGCCATCCTGCATAATCTTTAATTTCCGGCAGATTGTGGCATTATTTTGCGTGGCATTTTGTCTATTTTTTACTCAGTACTCAGGCCAGGTTCCAGTGTAATTGAGTTAACTACTTGGGTCAAATGTACTCAAATACTAGTAAAAGTATTCATTTTAAAAACTACTTAAAAAGTACAACGTAGGCCTACTCATAAATGCTACTCAAGTACAATACTTGAGTAAATGTAATTAGTTACTTTCCACCCCTGTGTACAACTACTTTAAGTTTAAACTGTTTGAACTGATATTTGATAAGAAATGTGAACATTGCCCTGTGTACATGTGTAGCTTAACTAAGGGTATGGTTACACAGGTGACGTTTTTTGAACCTGGATTCCGCTGTGGATTGATGACTGCGTTTGATGGCGAGCCACCCACCCCATTGAGTCGGATCCTGTCCTGTGTCATTGTACATGGCGCATATGTGGTAGGGTTGTGACCTGCCTGTGTCACAACAACACTGACTGACTGACTTGAGTTGTTACTTTAACGGTTTACAAACTGAACTAAGGCCTTGAACTGAACGGAACTACTTTTTCTTTTCTTTTTTTCTTGAACAACTGAAAGGAACTCTTTTCTCTTTGAGGATTCAAAGGACTGATTTAAAGGACTGTTCCCAACTTTTGGAAAATAGACAATTACTCACTTTTGAAGGACAATTCATTTTATTTCATTTTAAAGGGTCAATTATTTTCTTTTATTTTGGGAATATGTACATATTTTCTACCTTGCAATTCATAACTAAAGAAAGAAAAAAAGTATATCCTTGTGTGGTGTCTTTTAATTGCACTTATCTTTTTGCACTCTCCCAGAGCCTAGTGTCTTTATTCTCTAGCTATTGAACCTGGCCTATCATCGACGTGTACATACCTAGTAGTGGGTTACATTCATACTAGTATATATTAGTTTATTACCTAAACACAATACAATTTAGCAATAAGCAGCACCGTTCCAATGAGCAGCCTAGTTGCAATACTGTCGTTTGCCACAATATACAATAAAAAAAAATTGATTTCCACAATAATGCTTTGATTTGCTTTTGATGTATTTTTTTCCCTTCTTTACCTGGTAAATGAATATCTGTAACTCGGTAACAGTGCAGAAACCTACCATGTACTTACATGATATATGAAACACGTTTACTTTCTTGGTAAGAAATTGGTAATACTTTGGTAAGAGCGTTCACTTTACTTTACAGTACAGTTTCCCCTTCTTTACCTGGTAACTGAATATCTGTTACTTGGTAACAGTGCAGAAACTTACCATGTACTTACATGATACATGAAATAAGTTTAATTGCTTGGTAAGAAATTGGTAATACTTTGGTAACAGCGTTCACTTTACTTTACAGTACAGTTTCCTCTTCTTTACCTGGTAACTGAATATCTGTAACTCAGTAACAGTGCAGAAACTTACCATGTACTTACATGATACATGAAATAAGTTTAATTGCTTGGTAAGAAATTGGTAATACTTTGGTAACAGCGTTCACTTTACTTTACAGTACAGTTTCCTCTTCTTTACCTGGTAACTGAATATCTGTAACTCAGTAACAGTGCAGAAACTTACCATGTACTTACATGATACATGAAATAAGTATAATTGCTCGGTAAGAAATTGGTAATACTTTGGTAAGAGCGTTCGCTTTACTTTACAGTACAGTTTCCCTTTCTTTACCTGGTAACTGAATATCTGTTACTTGGTAACAGTGCAGATACTTACCATGTACTTACATGATATATAACAAGTTTATTTTCTTGGTAAGAAATTGGTAATACTTTGGTAAGAGCGTTCGCTTTACTTTACAGTACAGTTTCCCCTTCTTTACCTAGTAACTGAATATCTGTAACTCGGTAACAGTGCAGAAACTTACCATGTACTTACATGATTTATGAAACAAGTTTAATTACTTGGTAAGAAATTGGTAATACTTTGGTAAGAGCGTTCACTTTACTTTACAGTACAGTTTCCTCTTCTTTACCTGGTAACTGAATATCTGTAACTCAGTAACAGTGCAGAAACTTACCATGTACTTACATGATACATGAAATAAGTATAATTGCTTGGTAAGAAATTGGTAATACTTTGGTAAGAGCGTTCGCTTTACTTTACAGTACAGTTTCCCCTTCTTTACCTGGTAACTGAATATCTGTAACTCGGTAACAGTGCAGAAACTTACCATGTACTTACATGATACATGAAATAAGTATAATTGCTTGGTAAGAAATTGGTAATACTTTGGTAAGAGCGTTCGCTTTACTTTACAGTACAGTTTCCCCTTCTTTACCTGGTAACTGAATATCTGTTACTTGGTAACAGTGCAGATACTTACCATGTACTTACATGATATATAACAAGTTTATTTTCTTGGTAATAAATTGGTAATACTTTGGTAAGAGCGATCACTTTACTTTACAGTACAGTTTCCCTTTCTTTACCTGGTAACTGAATATCTGTAACTCGGTAACAGTGCAGAAACTTACCATGTACTTACATGATTTATGAAACAAGTTTAATTACTTGGCAAGAAATTGGTAATACTTTGGTAAGAGCATTGGCTTTACTTTACAGTACAGTTTCCCCTTCTTTACTTGGTAAATAAATATACGTTACTTGGAAACAGTGCAGAAACCTACCATGTACTTACCAAACACTTTTGACTCAACGGCTACAAGAATGAAGATAAAGCCCATGGCAATGTGTGACATTAGCAATTGTTTTGTCAGGTAAGTACCACATTTACCCATGCAATAAATGGGTATGTATGGTGATAAAGCAATTGTTTTGTCAGGTAAGTACCACATTTACCCATGCAATAAATGGGTATGTATGGTGATAAACACAGTAACTACAAAAAAATACTGTTCCTTGTAAGTTCTGACTTTGGAGTTGTGTAATTACCATCCAGAGCAGCACATTAACCTAGTAATTAAATGTGGTATTGCTGTAAAACAAACAGGTAAATAGGTAGTACTTTCATCCTTTTTTAAATTGCCATCAAACAATAATTACCCAGAAAATACATTGTAGTGTCATGGTAAGTTTTGAGGTTTTTCCCTCTAATTACATAGTATTTACATCGTAATTACCCCCCTTTTTTACATTCTAGGTACCATGTAACTTCTCTCTGTTACCCAGTTGTTACCCAGAAAGTACATAGTAAATACTGTACCGTAGAGAGAAGTTACATGGTACCTAGAATGGAAAAAAGGGGGTAATTACGATGTAAATACTATGTAATTACAGGGGAAAACACAAAACTTACCAAGAAACTACACTGTGTATTTTCTGGATAACAATTGGGTAATTTCTCTCTGTTACCCAATTGTTACCCAGAAAATACACAGTGTAGTTTCACGGTAACTTTTGAGTTTTTTCCTCTGTAATTACACAGTATTTACATCGTATTTACCCCCTTTTTACATTCTAGGTACCATGTAATTTCCCTCTGTTACCCAGTTGTTACCCAGAAAGTACATAGTAAATACTGTACCGTAAAATAAAGCGTTACCGATTATTGTTACTAACAACGTATGGAAAGGT
>NC_085866.1:28660311-28662811 GCF_034702125.1 Engraulis encrasicolus | reverse complement strand
CCTTTTCCTTTCCCCGTACAACGAAGCAAGACTTCTGTGGACACATTGCAACCTCGTGCCCCGGAACGGCGCGTGGTATCGCTTGGGCCCACAAACAGGACCTGCGAGCTTGGAGAACAAAAGGACCTCGTGCGCACGAAGACGCACACACCCACCTCGCCCGAGAGATCAAAGGATTTCTCTCCTCCTACCAAGGATAATGCAGTAAGCACTGAAATTGGGCATACATACGCAGTTAGAACTGTTACATAGCTTTGAGGAGTTGTGTTTAAATATACACACTTGTAGAGTGTGATATATTTTATTTTGGGTTATTTTGTTCTATCTGTTCTTTCTTTTCTTTCTCTCTTTCTCCCCTCTCATCACCACAGATAGCCACACGCTATTCTTAGTTTACATTAGTTGCAATATTGCCATAGGCCATACTTGCAATCACATGTAAATTACCCACTCACAGAGATACACGTACCAGTGTTTTAACCCATAGAGTCACTGAGTCGAGGACGTAAGCTATTGTCGGAAAAGAGCGCCAAACGCTCCCTTTTCCCTCCCCCCACACATACTGTAAAGCCTTAAGACAAAGGACAGTATTCTCTGATTAGCTTGAATTCTATCTTGAAGATAAGTTCCCGCTTCATCAGCCGAAAGCTTAACGCCCCTCCTCATGTCTCATATTTCGGTCCTGCGCGACGAGCTGCGCAGAATCATTTGAACCATAGTTCATAGAACATAGGCTACATCTCTCACTCTCTCCTCCCACCGCTCGGCACACGCGGTAACAGAAGAACAGAATATTGTATATTTTACCTAAGTTATTATGCCCTGCAAGTCACATTGGCTGTATCAGTGTTATGACCGGATGATGCTTTTACAATAAATGTACATTGTGGTGAACTGTGTTTGTCTTATTTGAACAATTTCTACGAAGTCAACCAGAAAAGAATTCACACAAAACCTTCAGATTATTTGTCAATAATGGTCATGATTTTATGAGACGGTCATGAACCGTGTTTTATGCAATCATTAATTAGACAATTGACGATTCCATAAGTACACACCTACACATTATTGATACCCAGCGTGAAGAGTTTAACACACTCTTCGTGCATCATTTCTTATACTCTTATTCCTCACATATAGTAATAACACATTACATATTTGGAACTGTATAAGAATTGTATACTTATTAATGTAATTATAATTACATTACTGTACTTCCCTTACATTTAACGTCGTACCCATTAATTGTAGTTGACCCTACATATTTTGGTGCCCGTGTGTGAGGAAGAATAGTCCCCGTACCCATAAATGTAGTAGAACCTACATATTTTGGTGCCCTTGCGTGAGGAAGAATATTCCTCACGTCCAATAAATGCAGATTACCCCTACATATTTTGGTGCCCGGGCGTGAGGAAGAATACTCCTCGCGTCCAATAAATGTAGTTTTACCTACACCACAGAGACGGATTCGTCTTAGCTTTCGCTAGACTGTTTGTCGGAGTCAACAATCAGATTTTGCCCTGGCTACTGGAGAGCCCACGTTGAGAAACACTAAGCCAGAGGGTGCCAATGACCTGCCTCGTATGGCATGTGGCAAGCCAAATGAGCATTTACTGTGACACGTGGCTTATGGCACGTCCGCCCAATGATCATTTATTATGACATCTTCATATCACGCAAGGCTTGTCACATCCATCCACAAGCCACACGGGCGACATCCACATACACACACACACATAAGCTCAACACAGTAACATACACGCAGACATGCACAGACACTGACGCGCGCACACACACACACACACACACACACACACACACACACACGGAATCTCGACCCCAAAGGCTATGTCTGTCCGTGTGAACATAACACCCTCACACACACACACACACACACACACACACACACACACACACACAACCTCGACAAACGCACATACACGCATGCATGCACACATGGACGCACCATGCACGCACACACTTGTGCGACCCGAATGGCAAGCTGAATGAGCAGTCATTGTGATATGTAGCAAACCAAGTGGACATTCATTATGAAATCAAGTCAAACTGTCAAATCCTTGTAAGTCCTCTATTTCAATGCCCTCACGATTGAGGCTGTATGTGTCTGTGCGACCCCCAGCCAGACACACAGACACACACACAAACGCACCCACGAACGCACGCACACATGCACGCACGCACGCACGCACGCATACACACACACACACACAAAGACATACACAAATGACCACTCCAGGCTCTTTGAAAATATCCCTCCCACCGCAAATACACCACAGAAACACACCCCACCCTAACCATCACCCACTCTATATCGTATATGTATGTGAGAACTCCAGGCGCTTTCTGTCCGTGTGAAAATACCCCCGCCCCCCATCCATCTCTACCACAATCTGACCCCCACCTCCTAGACTAAAAGGTGACGTGACACCCCCCACCCCTACCCCCCAGGCTCTATCTGACCATCTAAATATATCACACA
>NC_085866.1:28637811-28650311 GCF_034702125.1 Engraulis encrasicolus | reverse complement strand
TAGTCAGCATAACTAATATAAACATCTCCCTGAAATCAGTTTGACACGTGGTTTGTCAGGAATGACGCAAAACACCATCCCTCAATCAACAGTAGACCAAAATCCACGAACTCAGCTCACACTAGCCTACAAGGGGTGTAGGCTAACTAGGCTTGCCAAACATTAGCGATCCAAGCATTCCATTGTCATTTGGACATGTCGCAATGGTAGCCGCTATTCCAATGCAGACCACATTTACGCACTACACCTAGAAAAAAAGTATCATGACGGGCATAGCATAGCCTACCGTTTTGAGCATACAGACTTTTTTTGAAAGAACGTCCATCTCCATCAAAGTTTGTCAACATTGCGCAGTCATTTAGCGCACATAAATGAGGAAAATAGACGAACCTATTTCAAACATATACTCTCACTGAGCCCGTTTATGCGCATCAATAAGCCGTTTATGGTCAGGTTTTTGGAGTAACCTGCGCAAGGCAAAATCATTCGGGCCCAAGCCAACATGCCACAGTGGGCAAATTAATAACTAAATGGCCTTACCTTCAAACGTTTTCTTGATCACAGAATTTCACTAGTATTCCACTGACATCCACACGGTTCAACACACCCATCACAACTAGCAAGCCATGTGGATTTGTGCTAACAATAGTTGCTAATTTTTATCGGAATCCAAATGGTCTAGACTTGGCCTATAGTACTTTCTTCCGTTTCTTCAGTATAACGAGATGCCATTTTTGGATTTGCCTCCGTCGACAGTGAAAATATCTGAGAAGGGTAACCAGTAGGGGCCTAGAACTCTCTTTACTGTGCATACTGACAGCCAATCTACTTCTCCTTTCACTAGAACTAGAAGACTGCCGCCAGTGATGTGGTGAGTGACTCAAGAGCAAGACGTAACAAATTGATACATTTTTCAGTAAGATGTCGGGATGATACAATTATGGGCTGCTGCTCATTTGGGTTCCTTTCGCGTCTCTTACAACAGGCTGTTGCGCGCTCATTTATTTTCACCATACATTAATGAAGGCCTACGCGATAGTTTATTATTTTATTAATTTTGGGGAAATTATTATTTTATTTTTTTCTACAGCCACGCTACGCCGGATTTCCGGCGCGGCGCCGGACTGCTATCACCCCTGACACACACACACACACACACACACACACACACACACACACACACACACACACACACACACACACACACACACACACACACACACACACACACACACACACACACACACTCACACTCCCCCTACCTAGAAATATCCAGTCAAATGTCACCATCTCCTGGGGGAAAAGGGACTTAAAAGGCTTGAAAGCTAGAACATCCAAGGAGACAAAATGTTGGCCAACTGACAGTCGCTGCCGTTTCTCTGCAGTTTCTCGCTCTCTGTCTCTCTCTCTCTCTCTCTCTCTCTCTCACACACACACACACACACACACACACACACACACACACACACACACACACACACACACACACACACACACACACACACACACACACACACACACACACACACACACATCTCCCAGTTTGACCCTTAGTAAAATACTGCAAGACTGAGAGAGGTGGCCAACCTAAAAGTCACCCTGGATTTAAAATCCATCTCCAATGGCAAGTGTCAGCACGGCCTGTGTGTGTGTGTGTGTGTGTGTGAGTGTGTGTGTCTGTGTGTGTGTGTGCGTGTGCGTGCGTGCGTGCGTGCGTGCGTGCGTGCGTGCGTGTGCTTGCTCGCATGTGTGTTTGATTTGGCAGTGGAGTCTATCTACTTCCTGACAAAAGCCGCTCATTCCCTCTCCACACTCTTGCCCCTAAGGGTGCACTTCCTAATAGGAGCTTGGCCATGCGTGAATTGTGTGTGTGTGTGTGTGTGTGTGTGTGTGTGTGTCTGTCTGTGTGTGTGTGTAGTGTGTCTGTATGTGTGTGTGTGTGTGTGTGTGTGTGTGTGTGTGTGTGTCTGTCTGTGTGTGTGTGTGTGTAGTGTGTCTGTATGTGCGTGTGTGTGTGTGTGTTTGTGTATGTGTGTGTGTTGTGTATTTGCATGTGTGCATGCTTGCGTATGTGTGCGCACCTGTGCCCATGCGTGTGTGTGTGTGTGTTTGTGTGTGTGTCTGTGTGTCTGTGTGTTACGGCTGAGTGGTGCGTGGTGTGCAAGGAGCTGCTTTGTCTGTTTGGAGAAGATATATGACCCTCACTCAGCACCATACATCATGCACCCACACACACTCTCTCTCTCACACACACACACACACACACACACACACACACACACACACACACACACACACACACACACACACACACACACACACACACACACACACACACACACACACACACACACAGACGAAGGAACACATGTAGTCACACAATTGCACAGGAAGGAGGTTGAGAGAGAGAGAGAGAGAGAGAGAGAGAGAGAGAGAGAGAGAGAGAGAGAGAGAGAGAGAGAGAGAGAGAGAGAGAGAGAGAGAGAGAGAGGTGATGGAGAGAGATAGAAGAGAGCAAGAGGGTTGGTAGAGTAGAGAATGGACAGAAAGAGGGGAGAATGAGAGGAAAGGATGAGAGGTGAGGAGAGAGAGGAGAGGAGAGGCGAGGCAGGAGAGGAGAAGAGAGGACAGGAGAGGAGAGGAGAGGAGAGGACAGAAGAGGAGAGGAGAGGAGAGGAGAGATGTTGTATGTGGACAAAGCAGTAGGAAAGGCAAGAGTGACAGTGATGACAGGGCATGGAACCCAAGGCTCAACACCCCCGATGGAGCGGTAGAGCCCTCATTGAGGTGAGATGCAAAACGCAGAAAAAGAGGTGATGGCAACCAGTAAGTTCCTGCTCCCGCAAGAGCCCTCATTGAGAAACACTTGAATAGAGGAATGAGAGTCTTCACAGACATAATGAATTAACATCCTTAGTTTCCCCTTTTAACATTTCTTTTAACATTTCATTTGACATTTAGCTCTTACCATCTTGTAAAACCTATTAGTGTTGGTGAAGCTGGGCAATGTTTCATGTAGCAGCTGGTCCACACTAAGAGGACAGGGTTTAAGGAACTCTCTCAGACTGATATTGTGTGGCTAAGTGTATATGGCCACATATTTCATGGCATCAGTCCACCATCTACTGGTGAAGAGAAGGAAATGCAGCCTAATAGGTCATACCTGAGTTTTAATCTGTTTGATGCCTCTGCCCGTCCAATGTGCCAGACATACTCTTTCCCACTTGTCCAGAGTCTGGAGGTCCATGAATTTCATATTTTTGTGTGCAATAGCTTAATAGGGGACTGATTTTTTTTCCGATATCTTGTGTGCTGACACTCAAGTCACTACAAAATAACAGACTTGGATTCAATGCTTTCAAGATTCACAATTTACAACATGGGTTGCTGGATAACTTTTGATGAAGCAGATGGATTAGGACCAAATTATGCCTGCAAATAATCTATAAAAGGACATGAACGAATTACATTTTGGAAGCCAACCATTTCATGATGCATCAGAATCGAAGCCTTGCTGTTGGGGTCCAACCATTTTCATGCCTTTTTGAAGTGTCCAAGTAAAGGTAGACAAAATACCTCCATAGTCTGACTATCTGATGAACAGCTGAAAAGGCTCCTCTGGTTGGCAAGAGCCAGATGCATGCCGTTATTGTCATTATATCCCCGAAACGCGGAGCGTCGGGGATGTAATGGTTTTGCGTGCGCCGCCGCCGCGTCCGCCGCCGCCGCGTCCGCCGCGTCCGCCGCGTCCGCCGCGTCCGCCGCGTCCGCCGCGTCCGCCGCCGCGTAAGGTCTTTCGTGTTAACGCGATAACTTTTGAACGGATGTTTGGATTTGTCCCAGATTTTTGGGGTGAATGCTCTAGGGCAGGTTCATGAACTGATTCGAGTTTGGAGGTCAACACTTTCAAGATGGCTGAATTCAAGATGGCCGAATTTTTGTTTGGTCCATAACTTCTGACCGGGTGGATGGATTTGTCCCAGATTTGGTGTGTGAATGCTCTAGGGTAGGTTCATGAACTGCTTCGAGTTGGGAGGTCAACACTTTCAAGATGGCTGAATTCAAGATGGCCGAATTTTTGTTTGGTCCATAACTTCTGACCGGGTGGATGGATTTGTCCCAGATTTGGTGTGTGAATGCTCTAGGGTAGGTTCATGAAATGCTTCGAGTTGGGAGGTCAACACTTTCAAGATGGCTGAATTCAAGATGGCTGAATTTTTGTTTGGTCCATAACTTCTGACCGGGTGGATGGATTTGTCCCAGATTTGGTGTGTGTGAATGCTCTAGGGTAGGTTCATGAACTGATTCGAGTTTGGAGGTCAACACTTTCAAGATGGCTAAATTCAAGATGGCCGAATTATTGTTTGGCCCATAACTACTGACCGGGTGGATGGATTTGTCCCAGATTTTGTGTGTGAATGCTCTAGGGTAGGTTCATGAACTGATTCGAGTTTGGAAGACAACACTTTCAAAATGGCGGAATTTTCATTTGGCCCATAACTTCTGACTGGGTGGATTGATTTGCCCGGTAACACCTTATTTTAATGGTTCACCATTTCAGTGAATCTACCATATTAGGTACAGTGTAATAACCAATGTAACAATATTTAATACCATGTAATACTAGTGTAATACCAGTGTAACAATATGCAATATCAGGTACAGTGTAATAACGAGTGTAACAGTATGCAATACCATGTAATATAGTGTAATACCAGTGTAACAATATGCAATACCATGTAATACCACTTACGCACAAACACATGATGTAAGTAGAAAAAATTACATTGTATTAAATATTGTTACACTGGTTATTACACTGTACCTAATGTGGTATATCCACTGAACCATTAAAACAGTATTACCATTTGCCCCACTTTTTGCTTCATTTTCACAATAGTCGTTTGGTTTTAAGCCTATGCACGTCATGTCACGTCTGTATGTATCATATACGTTTACGAAATGGTGGACGGGAGTGGTAGGAATGATGGGGGACTGGAAGCGTCGCGTTTCGGGGATATACCTAAGCAGTCGAAGGCGACTGCACAGGCAGTCTAGTTGTAAATATGTTAAGTCAGGTGGGGTACTGTATTATAAAGTGAAGAGAGTAAGGAACATGTAGTGATGGGATAGACTCAACAGAGGAATGAGAGTCTTAACAAACATAATGAATTAAGGAACATACTTAGTTTCCCCTTTTGGCATTTCGACCCCAATAAAGTTGACATTTAGGATCTCTTACCATCTTGTGCAACCTATTACTGTTGGTGGAGGAGTGTAATGTTTCATATAGCAGCTAGTGTACACTGCAGTCCACATTGAGACGGAAGGACTATCATATAGCAGGTAGCCCACACTAAGAGGACAGGGTGAAAGGAACTAATGGCTCGTTCAAAAAGTTGAGATTCCCAAGAAACCTGACCTTAAACGCGGGAAAAGTGGGCGTGAACATTTGTTGACAGAATAATATAACGTAATAAGGATGCTGTGTATTACATTGGCAGGAAATGATTACATTGGAAGGGCTATTACGTCTGAAATGCACTTTGTCATTATGTTGGCAGGGTTATTACGTTGGTGGAAAGTTATTACGTTGGTGGTTGTTACACACTTCCCACCAACATAATACTTTCCTGCCAAAGTAATTATGTTGGCAGGAAGCTGTCTATTACTTTGGCAGGAGGCAAGAATTATTATATTGGCATGAAATTAGTACGTTTGCTGGGCTATTATGTCTGAAATGCACACTTTATTATTACGCTGGCAATTTTATTACGTTGTTGGGAAATTATTACGTTTGTGGGTGTCACACTTCCCACCAACGTAATCATTTTCTGCCGATGTAATTAGTATTACGTTGGCAGGAAGCTGTGTATCAGGTTGGCAGGAGGCAAGAATCATTATGTTGGCAGAAAATTATGACATTGCCCGGGCTATTACGTTTGAAATGCACACTTTTTATTATGTTGGCAGGGTTATTAAGTTGGTGGGAAGTTATTATGTTGGTAGGGGTACAGACAGTTTACAGTTTGGTACAGGGGCAAGTTAGCATTTTTTGTGTCTTTATAATGGGAGTCAATGGGAAGGCAAAAAATTATATGAGTAAGAATGTGTTTTTGCGTGTGTGCATGTGAGCATGCATGAGTGCATGTGTGTGTGTGTGCCTGCCTAGGTATGCGTAGGTGCGTAGGTGCACGTGTGTGCATATGCATGACTGCATGCAAGTGTGTGTACAAGAAAGTTTTGTGAAATGGCTGTGGATTCTTGTTTTGAAAAAGGCCTAACAATGTGTCTGACCTGTTCCAGAACATCTAACTTTGTATACATGACACAGTAATGAGAGGAGAAGCTGTGAATTACAGTAAATAAATGAGATGAAACGAAAAGGAAATAATGTCACCTTCACAACATCAACTAATATTGTTTTGGTGTAGTAATTTGACAGTGGACTGATTTTCCAACCACATCTTGTGGACTGGCACTCTAGTCAGCACACTGACGTTTTGGATATAAATGTTTTCAAACTATTTTCATGTAACGTAACATAAAGATGACATGACATAGCTGCCATTACTGATAGCCATTCTTTACTGACATGCATTACTGACCATTTTTCATCCTCATTATGACTTTCATTGAAGTGCCATTCTATTTTACCAATGAAAAGAAATAAACACATTTTTCTTTAAAAAAAAAAAAAAAAAACAGAATATACTGTAAATGGCCTAATGAGAGAGATGTTAAAATTTACATCTTTGTATGGATCTCTTGCTCAGAGTAAAACTGTTGTGTGAGTAGCAGTATGTGTAGTTGGGTGCTGTAAATAGGGCCGTGCGATTCGCTCTTGATCGCGTCCTCATCTCCTCCTCAGGTGTGAATGTTCCCTTCTCTGCAGCCCCGGGAGAAACGTGTGTTGTGTCGCACAGTCGGACCATTCTGCTCACATCGAACTGTCGGCTCGAATAGTGTGAGGACGTGAGTCGTGAGATATGAACTTCTAAATCGCAAAATTTCCTTGTGCAGTGTGAGCAGGTGCTTAATATCCACGAGTGAAAATATTGCACAGTGTAGGCTATGCCCACCTTAAGACAGAAAGATAAGACAGATGAACTTCGCTACTTTATTTTCGCTACTTTATATTGAAGGTTTCCAGTGACATTTCCAAACGCACGCTGATGTCCCGGTAGCTCGCTGTCACTCCTCGTCGCAAGACTAGCTCTATCAGATTCCTGGCTTGCGTGAGACACAGGTGACACGTGACACAGGTGCTTCATGGGTATTGTAGGCTCGCGAAATCGCATTGTACTGCTTTTCTAGCAAAGACGGTCCGAAGAAAAAAACTACAAAATGCGGTGCCTCATCATTCAGAATAGTAACGGACCCGCCAGAATGGCTAGTGAACCTTCGGTATCTACTAGCCAACGCCGACTTTCACCCGCATTTGGCTACCTGGCGGGTGTTAGTGTTAAGCCCTGGTATGTATCCCTAAAAAAAAGTGTTACCGAATGTTGTTGTACATCAAAATACATTTAATAAAGATAATTTGTTTATAGACTGGTTTTAGGTCCTGTTCATTGCTTGCTTTATAAATCACCAATTTGCTGTCCCTGTGCTATTCAACTTTTATTCTTCCTCAATTTTATTTTCATCCTTTCACTCTTAATGATGACTCATGCTGATTTAGTCTGTTCTCTTCGTAAAAGTGCCGCACCAACTTTGATGTCGTATAATTCCTTAACGACTTAAGCTATGACTACGAAACTTTGTAACTTTTCCTAACATTTAGTTGGCTACAGTTAAGTACCGAAAGATTAGGGTTATCATTTTTGCGGTTGCCATGGCAACGGTTTTCTGACAGGTATGTCTGACCAAAAATCACTATGACGCCATTTTGTGACATATATTTTTTGTTATTTCCATTAGCATCTGACAACTTTGTGAGCATTTAAGTGGTTTGAAGCATATAATCATTGAAATTTAAGTGCATTACCTACATTTGATGGAAAATACATTATGACGAGATTTTGGGCATAACAAGATAATTATGTCATAATGACGTCATAATACCAGATAATTACACAAAAAATATGTCATTCATGGATGTCCATATGTAGATCATCTCCCCCAAGTTTCTTAGTCATACTGTATTCCGTTCATGAGTTATGCGGGGGGGGAATGAGGACTGAAGGCTCTTCTATTACATAATTCACCTCTTCCACACATGCGTTTAATACTGAACCAGCTTCTTAATATACCCCCCTGGGTTTCAGACAGATGTAAACAAAAAACAAAACAAAATTTACTTGAAAAGAGAAACAACTTTTCTTCACCAAGGCACTCCAAAAAGTACAGTTAAACTATACTTAACTATACTTTTTGGAGTGCCTTGGTGAATAAAAGTTTTTTTCTCTTTTCAAGTAACTTTTGGACATTGAACCTTGAACCAAAGAGCACCCACAAGAATATTTTTTCATCTTTCTAAAGGGACTGAGCACGACTCTGACTTCCAAACAAAAAACAAAACAAATAAAAAATAACCTATAATTGTATTATGATGCCAACAATGCTGTAAACATATGAAACATACAGTATATAACATAGTATGATTTAGCACAATTCAATTTACAGTGTACAATATGCTGGCATGTGCTGGAATACACTACAGTAATGTATCTAAGTGAAACCCAGCACAGAGCTCTAAAAGAACTGTAATATGCTCAGGGTAAATGAATGCATATCTTCATACAGGCTGGGTGTATGGGTTAAAGCCAGGCAATGGAGCCTAGAAAGGATGATCCTACACTGCCCTCTAATGGACAATTATAGCTACGTATGTAGTGCATTTCTTACTTCCATCTCTCTATATCGTCTCTCTCTCTCTGTCTCTCTCTCTCTCTCTCTCTCTCTCTCTCTCTCTCTCTCTCTCTCTCTCTCTCTCTCTCTCTCTCTCTCTCTCTCTCTTACTCTCTCTCCCATTGATTGTGGCCTCTTGCCTGAGTGTTGCACCACCTCTGTGGAGAAAACAATGAAGTTTACCCACTGTCAACCTGGGCAGGGAAATTTTGGGGGGGGTCTTTCCCCATTCAACATCCCAATTGTAAATGAGATGTTGACTTTTGAATTGTGCTTTCACGAGATAAAGAATAAAACTTCGGTCATAAATACATACCTGCCAACCTTTAAAAAATTTTTTGAGTAGCAACTTATCGCGGCGCGGCAATTCACGGCGCAACAACTTGGCATGGCAAAGCAACGGGGTCGCCGGCGGGCCCATCTGAGAGGCTACTTTGTTTTGCATAGTCTGCCCTACACCTAGGGATGCCAAATGTCAACAGGGAAGATATGAGACACTTCATTCAGGCAGGGGGGTCCTCCCCCAGAAAAAAAATGCTTTTCTTAGATGCAATTTCCTGCATTTTAATGCATTTTAGCCTAACATCCCGTGTATCTGGCAAATAGTTTATCTTGCTCTTCACAGTGCTTTGAACTACCATAATTTATTAAACTTTCATGGAAGATGTTTTTTTTTGTTTCACACCATAACACCAATAAAAGACTATGATATAGTGTGCTGGAATTCAGGCCTCTAAATTAACTTTATTGATCACCAGCCAATATGGCTGTTAATCTTACTAGTCAAACATACCACCAGTCTGGCTAGTAGGCCTAAGTGGCTATTAAGTTATCCTATGTACCAGCCAAACAGAGCATTTGGTCACTTGGGGGGTGTTAAGGAGCTGGAATTGAGTATGAAATTGAAGTATTTGCTGATTATTTTTTTGGCTGTAGAAGGTACATGTAGGAAAATGTATAATTTGATTATAAAATACCGAGGCATTTCAGTGATTTTTATGAACAAAAAGTTGAATTGTAATGATTCTTACATCATCTCCCCCAATATTAATAAATGGTGATGTTGTCACCTACTGTGAAGAAGCATCAGCAGTAGAGAAAAAGATAAAGACAAGTGTTATCTAAGCTAGGATAATATCAGGTTAATATTATTACATTGGGGGCTAACATCAAAATCACACTTTCAGCATTCATTCAGTACAAAATGCGTCATGTAGTGGCTCTACTGAGGGACGGGGGCTAATGGCCAATGCTCTTGGAACTTCCACGGTAACATTTGAGGGGCATCGCTTCTTTTTTTCCACTTCTCTGCATAATAGTAGGCCTATCTACCCTCATCTGCCGTCATGAGTTGGCTATTGTTCGCTGTTCGGCACATATGATGATAGGAGAATACATTTTATTAATAGATTTCCATACATACGTGATTAGGGACAGTAGTCGTGGAGTGATGCATATTTGGTATGACGCACGAGTCACGACCTGTTACACCTGTTCACAGAATGGGCCATGACTCAGGGGGGAACAGTATTCCTATACGGTGTCATGGTAGGTTACGGATGTAGACATACTCCGAGCACAACCGTTAGAACTATCGCTTTATTTTCCCGAGTTAAAATGATCCGGCGCAAAGGGAAACCGAATTTGGTTTGCTGCTAATGTGCTAATTTATAGCGCGGTCATCGTCACATTTTATCATTCGGAAGTTATCTCGTTTCGGTCCAATATCAAAACAAGCAACAACATATTGCCGTCAAATACGGCGAAACATTGGGTGAATCATTACGACAGACCTCGGCCTTTAGTTATTTTCATAAGTTTACGGATTTAGCAACTGGACGCAATTCACTATTCCCATACAGGCTACCTTTCTCAAAGTCCTTTACCTTTGAAACGGTGATTTTGACGGTGCTCACTTGTAAAACTACAGCGACAGTACCAAGATGGATAATACATGATGACAGGAGGAGGACACCTGTTTCAGAGATTATAGGAGTACATTAACCAGTCTCTCTGCTTGCGTGATTTCGAAGCAAACTTTCTATATCTGCAGCTGATGATGCCTCGACTCGAGAGGAGCGCAGCACAATGAAGACATCCAAACTAGCGCTCTGATTGGTCAATATTCCCCCCCACACACGTTGCTGGCCAATGGAAAGGCCAGCGCGAGACAATTGCAAGCAGAGCCATGTCTACGGCTCTGTCTGGTTGCAAGTCTACAGAGCAATTTATAAGGGCCCATGAACACACTTTGCTATTGGTTTTTCCGTATTTTGAAGTGACAGCGCCGTAGTTTGATGTCAAAATCCGTATCTGCTACACAAAATGCGTAATGGTCGGCAGGTATGTAAATAATGTTGACCATATCGTCAAAAGGACCCAAGCAACAGGGAAGAATGGGAGGAACTGCTTAAATTTTCACTCTTTGTCTCACACACATAGATTTGTATGGGGTACCTAAGTATCCATCCCATGCTGTCGCCTCATGGGGCATGGGGAGTCAAAACATAATGACTGGGCTTGAAATGAGTGGTTTTTCGACACCAATCCAAACCTTTAAAATCCACATATGAAGAGCTCTTTTCCAAAATGAGATATATCCATTTTATAGAATGTTGGGAAATTGACTTTTTTGTATTGGGCATTCCATTGAAATGCATTGCAAAATGCATTTTTATAGAGGTTTTAAAGTATGTTCTCAAAACATTTGAATGGCAAGAATTCACACATAGATGATAGGACCTCTTAACAGTCAATTCCAATATTAAAATCCAAGAAGTGAAAAATAGTGGATATAGCGTTTTGGAAAAGAGCTGTTCATATGCACCACAAATCCACCACGACTCCCATCGTTCAGTTCCATTCAATTATTTGCAACTGAAGGCCCACTTGTCAGGAAGTATAGGACGTGACTTAGATCCCAATAGAGGATAGACACACAGCCGGCCTACAAATAGCCGCCCCACTGGCTATTCGACCCATGCCTGTAGTTCACCTCGGGGCGCTGTCAAGCGAGTGCAGCCCATTCATTCTGCATGGAGTCTGTGCTCCTCCGTTGGCACACCTAGAGTGTAACACCACCCGGAAAAGTCATCAGTGAATTCTCTTGTCATATCCATAGAACCTCTCTGATAGACAGGACACTATACCCCAATGTCAAGTGTATGAGCCTTGGAAGTGTGTCAGCCTAATTAGCCATGTGCAGTGATTAGATACTCCGCAGAGTTCAACAAAAAGTATCCAATCACTGGGCGTGATTACGAAGGCTGATACACTTCAAAGGAAGCACACGAGAAATGCTGAGGTGTCATGCAAAGGTCAAGTGTCCTAATGCCCTAATATGATGTGGCCACCAGGAGGCAGCAGGAGAGATCAGAGGCAGACTCACATGAGACCAACTGAGTTCTGCACAGCAGCTAACCTGGAACACAGACATCCTATAGGAAGACTAGAGGCGCCATTAGCGTTCCCGTCATGCAAGTCGAACGTCCGCGCATGGCGGCCATGTTAGCGCAGCCTGCTGGCTCAACCAGTTGCAGTGAGTTTTTGGTGATCCATACTCTTCAGATGGCCATAATTCCCTCAAATTTACGTCGATTTTCGAAAGGCTTGGTTTGTTATACAGTATAAAAAATTCCGAACGTAAG